>NC_037671.1:88548090-88782164 GCF_003255815.1 Theropithecus gelada | reverse complement strand
CCCCCTCAAAAAAAAAAAAAAAAAAAAAAAAAAAAAGAAAGCAGGTGCCCAAATATGAATACCTGTGTTTATAATACTCCAGAGTAGCTTAAATGTGGAAACAACCCAAATGTCCACTGAATGGTTAAATAAAAAGTGGTAGGCTGGGCACGGTGGCTCACACCTGTAATCCCAACACTTTGGGAGGCTAGGAGGGGGATTGCTTCAGCTCAGGAGTTCGAGACCAACCTGGGCAACACCGCAAAACCTTGTCTCTACAAAATATACAAAAATTAGCTGGGTATAGTGGTGTGCGCCTGCAGTCCCAGATACTTGGGAGGCTGAGGTGAAAGGACCACTTGAGCCCAAGAGGTCGAGGCTTCAGTGACCAGTGACTGCACCATTGCACTCTAGCCTGGGCAACAAAGTGAGACCTTGTCTCAAAAAAGAAAGTAAATAAATAAATAATAAAATAAAATAGGCCAGACATGGTGGCTCATGCCTATAATCTCAGTGCTTTGGGAGGCCAAGGTGGGTGGATCACTTGAGGCCAGGAGTTCGAGACCAGCCTGGATAACATGGTGAAACACCGTCTCTACTAAAAATACAAAAAAAAGTCTGGGTGCAGTGGCTCATGCCTGTAATCCCAGCACTTTGGGAGTCTGAGGTGGGAGGATCACCTGAGGTCAGGAGTTTGAGACCAGCCTGGCCAACATGGAGAAACCCCGTCTCTGCTAAAAATACAAAAAAAATTAGCCAGGTGTGGTGGCAGGTGCCTGTAATCCCAGCTACTTGGGAGGCTGAGGCAGGAGAATCAGTTGAACCCAGGAGGTGGTGTTTGCAGTGAGCTGAGATCACGCCATTGTACTCCATTCTGGGCCACAAGAGTGAAAGTCCATCTCAAGCAATTCTCCTGCCTCAGCCTCCCAAGTAGCTGGGACTACAGGCGCCCACCACCATGCCCAGCTAATTTTTCGTTTTTGTATTTTTAGTAGAGACAGGGTTTCACCGTGTTAGCCAGGATGGTCTCGATCTCCTGACCTCGTGATCTGCCCGCCTTGGCCTCCCAAAGTGCTGGAATTACAGGCATGAGCCACTGCGCCCGGCCAATGGCATTATTTCTAACAGTTCGGAACTAGAACACAAATGTCTACGACAGTAGGATAGATAAATTGTGGTTCAACTGAAATATATACAGCAGTGAGAAAGAATTTACTATTGCTATACTCAACACAGGCATGAACCTCACATACTGATTAATGGAATAAGCCAAATAGTATCTACAGTTATAATTTCATTTGGAAGTTCAAAGACAAGCAAAACTAATCTATGATAATATAAATGAGAAATAGTGTTCTGATAATGTTTGTCCGTAGGGAGAAGGAAGGACTATTACTAGGAATGGGGGGGCACTCTGAGGGGCTGGTAATGTTCTAATTCTTGTTCCGGGTGCTGTTACACAAGTGTTCACTTGGTGAAAACTCTATTTCTTTCATGTACTTTTCTATGTGAATGCCATACCTCAATTTTAAGTTTGACATTTTTATGTCAATACCTTCTTTCTAACAAGGCAAGAACTGTAACACTTGTATGCTATCTTGATCTCCTCTACTTGCCATTATGTTGTTACTGTCTAAAATTATAATTCTGGTTTATTGCTTTCTAAAAAATTCTTTCTCCCCCTATACACATGTTACCAAGGTATCTGAACACTGTTATCCCCATAGCTTTTGTAGTATCTTCTGGACTTTTTGTTGAGTATGTTTTTCCAAACTTTTTCAATGTGAATCATTGGCAAATCTTTTTCTTTTCTTGAGATAGAGTCTCATTCTGTCACCAGGCTGCAGTGCAGTGGCCCGATCTTGGCTCACTGCAACCTCTGCCTCCTGGGTTCAAGCAATTCTCCTGCCTCAGCCTCCCGAGTAGCTGGGATTATAGGCGTGCGCCACCACACCCAGTTAATTTTTGTATTTTTAGTAGAGACAGGGTTTCACCATGTCAGCCAGGTTGGTCTTGATCTCTTGACCGAGTGATCTGCCTGCCTCAGCCTGCCAAAGTACCAGGATTACAGGCGTGAGCCACCGCACATAGCCCGGCAAATCCTTTTTCATTTTTAAAAAAAATTTTCCAGTAGCTTTTGAAGTACAAGTGGTTTTCAGTTACATGGATGAACTGCATAGTGCTGAAGTCTAGGATTTTAGTGCACCAGTCACCCAAGTCACAAACATTGTATTCAATATGCAGTTTTTCATCCCCTCCCTGTTCCACCTTCTGGGTCTCCAATGTCCATTATACTACTCTGTATGCCTTTGCATACCCATTTATAAGCAAGAACATGTGGTATCTGGCTTTTTTTTTCCTCTGGTTCCCAAGTTTTATTCACGAACTCATACAAAAAATTCCAGATAAACGAATTTTAATCCCTCATCTTCCTCCTCCTGTTTGTCCTGGCTAATTTGGAAGTAACATAATTCATAACTTTCTTCGCTATTAGCAACTACATGCAACCAATCACACAGATTATTCTTCTTCAAATATTTTTTTGTGTGTGTGAGATATTTCAAATACCTTTAGGAAAAAGTCGCCTCAGAAGTCATGATCTTGCTCTTGGTCCGTTCCATGGTCACAACCCCTCCACCTAGATTCCCAGCTTTTCCATTCACTTTGATCCCCTCTTGCAAAAACTGCTCAAAGTTAGCAGCATCCATGTTTCCATCTTCTACAGCAGGTGCAATTAAGAGTAAACTTCAGAACCCGATTCTTTCTTTTTTCTGCTCTGGTTTGCCACAAGCTTTTTCATGAGTGCCATGGTGGCAGTGGAAGCAAAAAGGGGTATCTGGGTTTTTTGTTTTTGTTTTTTGGTACGGAGTCTCACTTTGTTGCCCAGGCTAGAGTGCAGTGGCACTATCTTGGCTCACTGCAATCTGCGCCTCCCGGGTTCAGGTAATTCTCCCTGCCTCAGCCGCCGAGTAGCTGGGATTACAGGCACCTGCCACCATGCCCGGCTAATTTTTGCATTTTTAGTAGAGACAGCGTTTTGCCACGTTGGCCAGGCTGGTCTCAAACTCCTGACCTCAGGTGATCTGCCCACCTCACCCTCCCAAAGTGCTGGGATTACAGGCGTGAGCCACTGTACCTGAATGTTATCTGGTTTTTAATTCCTGAGTTACTTCACTTAGAACAACAGCCTCCAGTTCCATACAAGTTGCTGCAAAATACATTATTTTATTCTTTTTGTGTGGCTGAGTAGCACTCCATGATATATGTGTACCACATTCTCTTTATCCACTCATTGATGGACACTCAGGTTTATTCTGTCTTTACAACTGTGAATTGTGCTGCAATAAATGTGTGTAGGTGTTTTTCTGATACAGTGACTTCTTTTGGATAGAGATCTTTGGTAAATCTTAATGTTTTTATTATACTCACATTTGAATGACAATTTAGATTAAAACTTTAAGTCCAGTACCTTAAATACATTACTTTCCTGCACCCAGTATTGTTGAGAAGACTGAAGTCGATCTTATTCTTGTTCCTTTATACATTTACTCTAAAAGCTTAGATTTTTCTCATTATCTTGATACTCTTAAATTTCAGTGTCTCTCATTTGGCACCCTATGGCCCTTTCAATCTATATTTTTTTCCTCCTTCTAGGCCTCTTACCTGAATGTTGGCACACCTGCTTCTGGCTTCCATCTTGCTTAAATCCACTTTTGTATTTCCTATGTTATTATTATTATTTTTGCTTCCTTTTGGGGGTTTCTCAGCCTGATTTTCCAACTAATTTATTCTGCATCTGTATCTATCCTATTTTTCATTTTAGTTTTAATTTGATTTTATTTTTGAGACAGTCTTGCTCTGTCTCCCAGGCTGGAGTGCAGTGGTGTGATCTCGGCTCACTGCAACCTCCACCTCCCAGGTTCAGGCAATTCTCTGCCTCAGCCTCCTGAGTAGCTAGGAATACAGGCACCCACCACCATGCCCAGCTAATTTTGGTATTTTTAGTAGAGACACGGTTACACCATCTTGGCCAGGCTGGTCTTGAACTCCTGACCTCGTGATCCACCTGCTTCGGCCTCCCAAAGTGCTGGGATTACAGGCATGAGCCACTGCGCCTGGCCTGTATCCTACTTTTACTCCATTTATTATTTATTTTAAATGTTTCATTATTTCTTGTATCACGTTGCTAACATCTTTTAATGTTTATTAGTTTCATTTTAGATTCTGAAAGTCTTATGTAATCCAGTAGTATCTTTCAGTCATACTGTTTGTGAACTCACTTACCTGGTGGTATGAGATCTTCTGTGTGAGAGTATGCACTGGAGAAGGACTGATGGCCAACCCTCTAGTCGGTATTAAAGGTTCAAAGAGAGGGAAGGGACAAGCCCCATGCTGGAGAGCCCTAGCACAAAAATATCACTGCTATTTATTTCAATATGTAATCCTTTAGGACAGGGCTTCTTCCTTTGAACACCCTGAGAAAAATGGCAATGACGAGAGGCACTTCCTAGATTCTAGGGCCTAGATTATTAACTGAGAATTTCTGTGAGTCTGAAGGCAGAGGGGTGAAGAAGTAACGCCCAAGCTAATCAATCCTTACACCTGTTTTCTCCAAATCTTCACCCAAAAAGCTATTGTGCTACTCTGATTTTATGTGTGAGGACAACTGCAGCAGAGATACGGCTCACCATTCCGGTACTTGCTGTGAGAAGGCAGACAACAGCAATCAGTTTTCTCAAATAACCTACTCAGAGTCATTCAGCCAGCCACACCCCCACCAGGAACCACTTCAAAATTGCTCCCTATGTTCCCTGGGACTTTTACCTTTCTGATTTTTTAAATTATTACCTAAAAACAATAAAAGTAAAACATTCCAATCAAAATACAACAAAACTTTACATGGTTTTATTATACATAACTGTTATTGAAAGCAAACTTTATACAAAAAGTTTTATACAGATAAAAAAAATCCTTGGCTAGGTAAAGCCATTTTATGTGTGTGCATACACAGAAACACACATACATACATATACACACAGTATTTTACATCATCATTATACATATT
Organism: Theropithecus gelada; assembly: GCF_003255815.1. Classification (NCBI taxonomy): domain Eukaryota; kingdom Metazoa; phylum Chordata; class Mammalia; order Primates; family Cercopithecidae; genus Theropithecus; species Theropithecus gelada. The sequence goes on along the minus strand of NC_037671.1, from coordinate 88,777,120 downwards.
TATAAATACATTATTTAAATTATTTTACAATATACCAAAACAAGGAGAGGCAATTATAAAAGCAAATAAAAAATGGATGAACACTTGAACTAAATAGTCACTAAGTTTAAAATGCTACAAAACTATTTTTTTAATCTACAAAGTCATTTCTTTAAAATATCAAAACTAAGATTTCAATACATCACTGTTGCTTTCATTTTTATAAGTTCTAATATGTTTAAAAATAAATATTTTGACCAAAAACAGATAAGCAAATCAGAGTGATGACTAGAACAAGCTGAACATGCTGATGTGAAATTAGAGTCACTGAGTAATTACAAATGTAGATTATCATCTGGTAATCAAAAAGGTGATAAACCTCCCTCTAGTGCTCATTTAAAACATGAGGAATTTGAAGCTTCTGTGTAGTATGCAATATCAATTAAGAGTCCCAGGAATTCAGCAACTTATCTGTAATGTAAGAAAATGCTAAAGTTATTATTCTATTTTTCTGATAGGACTATGTCATAATATGTTACCTTAAATGAGCTCCATTTAGACAATATTGGTGTTCAATAAACTAGCTTTCTCATCTTCCAATTGGTCTCAAAATTAAAAAAAAACTAGCTTTTGCAATCAGTTTGGTAACTATCATTATACTTTGATATTGATAAAAATTTAATAAGACTATAGTACTTGTGGGGAAAAAAATCAGTTAAGAGGTAAGCTACCAATAAAATAACACACAATATGTGCTATCCTGCAAGCAAAGAAAATCTCAAATATCAAATTCATTAAATGGTTTAAGATTTTTGGCCAGATGCAGTAGCTTATGCCTGTAATCCCAGCACTTTGGGAGGCCAAAGCAGATGGATCGCTTGAGTCCAGGAGTTCGAGACCAGCCTGGGCAACACAGCGAAACCCCATCTCTATTTAAAAGAATTTACATTCTCTTCACAAGAGAATCATAACATTAAGGTAAAAAAAAAGAAACTTGATTTAATTTCTTAAAGGCAGCAAAAATCTTAAAAAGCACAGTTAATCTAAAAGATAATCAAGCCACTGTTGCCCAGTTCTTTAGAATAAGCTTTTTTTAAAAAACGTTCTTTAGAATAAGCTTCTTCTCCAAATTCCCCATTATTTAAGCTTACATTCTGTTGTGTGCGTGTTTTGTTCAAGTGATTCTCTTGCCTCAGGCTCCCAGTAGGTGGGATTACAGGCATGTTCCACCATGCCCAGCTAATTTTTGTAATTTTGGTAGAGAGAAGTATCGTCATGTTGGCCGGGCTAGTCTCGAACTCCTGAACTCAGGTGATCCACCCACCTTAGCCTCCCAAAGTGCTCAGATTACAGGCATGAGCCACTGCACCCGGCCACATTCTGAATTATACAAAGAGAAATTTAACATTATAATCACTTGAACCCGAGAGGCAGAGGTTGCAGTGAGCTGCGACCATGCCACTGCACTCCAGCCTGGGCAACAGAGTGAGACTGTCTCAAAACAAACAAACAAAAAAAGAAATTTAACATCATAGTAAACTACTACACAATTTTGAAGATCTCACTAGCACTGTGCTCCATGTCCAAATCTAGTTTTTTGTTTTTTTTTTTTTTTCCTTTTCTTTCTGTGAAGGCAGAGTCTCACTCTGTCTTTCAGGCTGGAGTGTAGTGGTGCAATCTTGGCTCACTGCAACCTCTGCCTCCCAAGTTCAAGCGATTCTCATGCCTCAGACTCCCAAGTAGCTGGGATTACAGAAAGGTGCCACCATGCCTAGCTAATTTTTGTATTTTTTGTAGAGACGGGGTTTTACCATGTTGGCCAGGCTGGTATAGAACTCCTGGCCTCAAGTGATCCGCCCACCTCGGCCTCCCAAAGTGCTGGGATTACAGGCATGCCACTGTGCCTGGCTCTGTATGTCCAAATATAGTTTCTATTCAGATTTAATTCAAACTTCATTTAAAATTGCATGTTTTGCATTCAAATAATTAGGACAGCAAATCAATTAAAAATATTGTGATACATTAAATATCTTTAAAATTTTGCTTACATAAAAATCCAAAATATTTAAGCAATTGGCTGAGATCTTAGAGAAAAAACCTGCTGGTAATTTATTTACTTACTTAGGTTTTAGAGACTGGGTCTCACTATATTGCCCAGGTTGGAGTGTATTGGTTATTCACAGGCACAATCCTAGTATCCTAGCCTCAGATTTCTAGGCTCAAGCGATCCTCTTGCCTCAGCCTCTTGAGTAGCTGGGACTATAGGAGGGTCCCACCACGCCCAGCCTTCTGCTGCTAATTTAAATATTATTGCTCTAATAAACCTGTATTGTACAAGAATGACTTGTACGACAAGTACAAAAACAAAAACTGAGGAAACATGTCTGTGAACATTAACAATTTAATATGGTAAATCATGTCATCAATTTAGATGACGATAGACTTTATGTTTTGTACTTTAATTAGCACTAATTAAAAATGTGAGAAATATTAAATTACCATCACTACACAGACTTCACTGCTTATGAACCACATACTGCTATTCAAGAACGTTTGATTTTATATTTATCTATAAAAACTTTATTATTAATCAAATGGATTTCCCCCCACCTTAGGCTCATCAGCAATCAGAAGGTTGAGGAGAGATGCCATGCTGATCTGAACTGCAGCAGGCTTCACTCTGAGCACGTCCCTGTGGATGAGGTCACCTTAGATGCCTGCTCGAGCAACCATCCTCCAACCTGTGACTGAAGCAGGAACTCAACTGGATGTCTCTCACCCACTATTCACATCTTCAACGACTAACAGGCCATTAACTGCACAACTACAGTGTCAAACATTTATTTTAGTAGTCTCCTGTAGTGTAACCATTAACTACCTGCATTTTGACTTTTCAAAGAGCTTCATTAGCTGCTGGAATCTTTCTGAGACCTGAAAATTTAAAAATGAGTGTTAATTATAAATACCTCGTAATCTTTTCTCATCTTTGAAGAATACTTTCATAAGACAGCTAAAGACAGAAAAAGTCACCTTCAATAACAAAGAGGTAAAGTAATGAAAATATCTTCATGGCCGGGTGCGGTGGCTCATGCCTGTAATCCCAGCACTTTGGGAGGCCGAGGCAGGCGGATCATCTGAGGTCAGGAGTTCGACACCAGCCTGACCAACATGGAGAAACCCCGTCTCTACTAAAAATACAAAATTAGCCAGGCGTGGTGGTGCATGCCTGTAATCCCAGCTACTCGGGAGGCTAAGGCAGAAGAATCGCTTGAACCCAGGAGGCAGAGGTTGCAGTGAGCCAAGATCACGCCATTGCACTCCAGCCTGGGCAACAAGAGCGAAACTCCATTTCAAAAAAGAAAAAAATCTTCATACTAAAGGTGATTATTAGTTAATTTTTCAATACTGAACTTTTTTTTTTTTGAGATGGAGTTTCACTCTTGTTGCCCAGGTTGGATAATGGCGCGATCTCGGCTCACTGCAACCTCCGCCTCCCAGGTTCAAGTGATTCTCCTGCCTTAGCCTCCCAAGGAGCTGGGATTACAGGCATACGCCACCACGCCCAGCTAACTTTTTTGTATTTTTAGTAGAGATGGGGTTTCTCCGTGTTGGTCAGGCTGGTCTTGAACTCGCGACCTCAGGTGGTCCACCTGCCTCAGCCTCCCAAAGTGCTGGGATTACAGGTGTGAACCACCACGCCCGGTCTTTTTTTTTTTTTTTTTTTAAGAGACAGAGTCTAGCTCTGTCACCCAGGCTGGAGTGTACAGTGTGAAGAGCATAGCTTACTGTAACCTGGGCCCAAGCAATCCTCCCAGTTCGGCCTCCCAAAGTGCTGGGATTACAAGCATTAATATTTCTTAAGCAAACATCAGTTTACAAAACAATCAGGATTGTCCCAGTCATACTTCTTCCACAGTTACCAAGTTTTTAACAATCCTACACTGAGTCATACTTTTAAAGAGGCTGGCTAATAAATATCTACATATTCTAACACTCAAAAAGTAAATCTAAGCCAGCTCAAGAGTTCAAATCTGGGCAGCATAATGAGACTCCATTTCTTAAAACATTTTTTTCACACCAGTAATCCCAGCACTTTGGGAGGCTGAGGTTAGCAGATCATAAGAGGCCCAGAGTTCAAGACCAGCCTGGCCAACACAGCAAAACTCTGTCTCTCCAGTAATCTACTAAAAATACAAAAAATTAGCTGGGTGTAGTGGCACACACCTGTAATCCCAGCTACTTGGGTGGCTGAAGCACAAGAATCACTTGAACCCAGGAGGTGGTGGTTGCAGTGAGTCAAGATCACGCCATTGGATTCCAGCAGGGTCAACAAAGTGAGACTGTCTCAAAAAAAAAAACAAAAACAAAAAAACAAACAAGAAAAAACTGAGTGAAACTAACTTTAATTTTAAAAAAAAATTCAATCTAAACATTTATTTATTTACTTTGTCTGTCTGAAACAGGGTCTCACTCTGTCTCAGGCTGCTGTGCAGTGGCATGATCACAGCTCACTGCAGCCTCATCCTCCTGGGCTCAAGCGATCCATTTGCCTCAGCCTCCTGAGTAGCTAGGACTACAGGTGCATGTCACCATGCCCTACTAACTTTTTTGGTTTTTGTAGAGACATGGTCTCACTATGTTGGCCTTGAACTCCTGGGCTCAAGCGATCCTCCCTCCTCAGCCTCCTGAGTAGCTGAGACCACAGGTGCACACGACAGCACCCACTAATTTTTAAAAATTTTTCTGTAGAGGCAGAGGTCTTACCATGTTGCCCGGATGGTCTCGAACTCCTGGCTTCAAGGGATCCTCTCGCTTTGGCTGTGCTGGGATTATAGGTGGGAGCCACCACACCCGGCCTAAATTTTAAGTATTTAGAGTAATAACATCTGTGAACCAATAGAGATGTAAAAATTGGGTAGTTACCTGATTTGGATTTTTATCCAACTTGGCGGCTAAATATGCAAATGTTTTAAATGATGGCCCTCTTTTCTGACACTCTAGTAAAATTTCCCGGTCATCATTTCTGAGGAGGAAAAAAATGGTATTTAGTCTTAGTACACTGTAGTAGAAAGGTAATAAAAATCCCACTGCCTTAAAGTCCACCAACCAGGGAAATTTAAACCCATAGGAAAAAGTGTATATATCAAAATATGGACAATGGGTATCTCTGAGAAATAAGATTTAGATGATTTTGCTCTATGAGTTCATATGTATTCTGCAACAAACGTACTGATTTATTTTCCCAATAACAAAATTAAAGTATTTCTAATTTTACCTTTAATGTATACACTAAAAAACTTTGGGCCCAAAGACGGTCACAGACATACTAAGCAGAAGAACCAGAACTAAAATAGAATCCACATCTCCTAATTCCCAGACCTCTGCTTTTACTACATACTCTGACCAAATGTGTATTAATACAATTGCTGAGATTTTATACTGCCATCTGCAAAGTTACCTGAAATGGGGATTTGAGGACTGTGGAATTAACAAAACTGATCACCAGTTTTCACAAAATTAAGCTTCTCTCATTAAGCATTCTAGTCAAGTATATCTACCTCTAGTCCAATGATTCATAACTGTGGTTACTTTTACATCTGAATGGGGTCTTGATTTCCTTAAACAGTTCATATAAAACTCATAAGTGTATGGGCATGGTGGCTCATGCCTATAATCCAGCACTTCGGGAGGTGGGCGGATCACCTGAGGTCAGGAGTTCGAGACCAGCCTGACCAACATGGAGAAACCCCGTCTCTACTAAAAATACAAAATTAGCTGGGCGTGGTGGCATGCCCCTGTAATTCCAGCTACTCAGGAGGCAGAGGTTGCAGTGAGCCAAGATGGTACCACTGCACTCCAGCCTGGGCAACAAAAGTGAAACTCTTTGTCTCAAAACAAACAAAAACCCTCAAAAGTACAAATGGTTTACAAAACTGTAAACTTCTAATTTGGAAGAAAAATCAAATTATTAGGTTGCTGCAAAAGTAATTGTGGTTTTGCACCAACTTGTACCAACACTCCCATTTTTGGCTGTTTCATCACTTGTCATTCCCTCTAAGATGTGCTTACACCAGTTCCTTCCAAATGAAATAATTGTTTTTAATTTAAAAAGTGAAGTTAAAACACACTTTTTCACTTTTTTTCACTTCACTTTTTTCTTTTTAACTTCACACTAGAGCTTTTCAAAGTGAAAACTTCTATCCATGGTGCTACTGCACACCTCTGGTTAAGAGCCACTGTTCTAGACTGTACAACAGTACACCAGGACTGTACTCTAGAATGTATCTTCAACTAAATTTGGCCACTTTTGAAGTCATCATTTTCTTTATTTTAGGATAAAGTTATGAAGACATGACAGATTAGGTATCTTTAGGTTTTTTTTTTTTCTTTTTGAGACAGGGTTTTGCTCTGTCACCCAGGCTGGAGTACAATCGCCTCCCAGCTCCCAGGCTCAAGTGATCCTCCTGCCTCAGCCTCCCAAGTAGCTGGGACCACAGGCCTGCACCACAACACCTGGCTAATTTTTGTATTTTTTTTTCTTTTTTTTGAGACGGAGTCTTGCTCTGTTGCCCAGGCTAGAATGCAGTGGCGCTATCTCGGCTCACTGCAAGCTCCGCCTCCCGGGTTCCTGCCGTTCTCCTGCCTCAGCCTCCTGAGTAGCTGGGACTGCAGGCGTGTGCCACCACGCCTGGCTAAATTTTTGCATTTTTAGTAGACACGGGGTTTCACCATGTTAGCCAGGATGGTCTCGATCTCCTGACCTCGTGATCTGCCCACCTCGGCCTCCCAAAGTGCTGGGATTACAAGCGTGAGCCACCGCGCCCGGCCCTAATTTTTGTATTTTTTATAGAGACATAAATTTGCCTTGTTGCTCAAGCTGGTCCCAAACTCCTGGGTTTGGGACCTGGGCTCAAGTGATCCACCTGCCTTAGCGTCCCAAAGTATTGGGATTACAGGCATGAGCCACCGTGCCCAGCCAGACAGATTAGATTTCTGAGCTCAAAATTTCCTGGTGATTTAAATGCCTCACAAGATTCTTACCTTGTCCATAAAATGATAATTTCTCCCTTCTTTTTAATAACATTCTTTGCAGAAAGGCTCGTAGAAGTGGCAAGTGCTGCTGATGAATCCTTAATCCCTGGGGTTGCCTTTAATGATAAGGGATCTTTATTCACAGGAGGGGCCCTCTTCTTACTGGCTTTCTTTCGGTGAGCTTCAGTATTCTCACAAGAATCTTGGGTAGGTTTCTTGGTCTTTTCCTTATTGGTTAAATCTGTTTCCTTTCTTTGTTTTTTATGAGAATGATTTAGATCAGAAAGGTTTCTTCTCTTTTTGTGAGCATTATGCAAAGTCCCAGGCAACTCCGAGTTAACACAATTTGATCCTAGCTCTGATTTTAATTCATCCTTTTTTACTTCACATGAACTGGGAGATTCTGTGGTCAAGTCGATATAGGTTTCCTCAACAATGCACTCCAAAGGCCTGTTTGCCATTTGTGCCTTTTCTTCCTTACAATTATCTTCATCTACCTGTATCACCCCACATCCCAAGTCTTCAACAGCTAATTCAGGATGATTACCTTCATTTTTAGTCTCACTTGAAGCATCTTGTGTCAAATCAATAAAAGCACCTACAGTATCAGCCTGCAAAGAATTGTCTAATATTTGAGCACTTTGATTTAAATTGCCTCCAGAACATCCCAACTGATCAATATTTAAAACTGTTACTTCTATGAATTCCCCCAAGTTTTTGGTTTCAGTGACTGGATCTTTCGTTAGATCTATATATGTGTTTGGAAGATGATCCCCGACAGAGTGTGAGATTTCTTCCATTGAAGGCAATTCTTCAATGCTTTCAGGCACTTTTGTTTCCCATACTTGATGCAATTTGAAACATTCATCAGACACTTCATCACGATGACCCATCTTACCTGAAGCATCTTTAAGAAATTCATATATATCAGGAACCTGTGTTTGTATCATAGAGCTCTGTTCTTCATGAGTTGACTTGCTGTTATCAACGTTTTTGTTGGAATTTTCCAATTCCTCCACAGATTTAAAAACTGTGTTCTGACATGAAATATATTCTTTATCTGCTCCTTCATCAGCTTCCTTTCCATGTCTGGGCAAAGATGTCAATGATTCATCAGGCATCATACTCTGTTTAAGACCAGAAGAGGTAGATGGTGTTGCACGTCGTATTTTCACAATAAAATGATCATTGGACTTTTCCATTATGACGGCATGCATAGGTAGATTAGGGTGGTACTGAAAGCCTGGAGCAACAGATCGGCTTGTCCAGGAAGAAGAACAACTTGATTTACTGCTTGAATTATCAGACTCCAGAGCTAAATGAATATCTTGCTCAGATGCATCCTCTTCCTCAAGTAATGCATCTTCACTAAAATGAGCACTAATGACTTCTTCAGGAGTTGAACTAGACGAAACATCAGGCTTTAAAAAACTGAGATGACCATCTGACTTCAGAGGTGATGGTACTGTTAAAGAGACTGCTAGATCTTCAAAAAGTATGGAAGATACGCAGGGCTTGCTCTTTTCTACACTACACACATTATCTTTACTTAAAGGTAGGTTAGTAGACACTTCAAACATACAACTTTCATCCAACACATCAGGATGAACTGGCAATGAAAGCCCTGAAGACAGAGACGGACCTTTCTCAGATGATAATAATGACCAATTATCATCACTAATCATTTTAGGACATGGAGAAGCCACCCCTGAAACTAGCTCTTCTGTTGTACAAGCTGGTATAGACTCGCACTTAAGAGTCTCTAGCAACTGCTTCTCCGGAGTCTTTAACTCCCACTCACTTTTTTCAGTACAGTTAACACTACTATCTAAAAGATCAGAACCTTGCAACAAACTTTTAAATATTTCACCCATTTGTGCATCACTCACTAAATTAAAAGTAAGGCTAGATGCTTGCTGTTCAGTAAGAATCTCAAAACTTCGTTCTGGCTTCAAAGTTGCATGCTGGGATGTCTGTGCATCCTCTATACTGCTTCCTTCATTTTTTTCTGACTTTGGGGTGCTTGAACAGTGTAGTTCCAAGGAGCGCTCTTCGGATTGAGAGTTCTTTGTATTATCAAAGCAGTTGTTAAAATTTTTTTTACTGTCATGCTTTACAGTGTTAATACTGGAGTTATTTTGGTCTTGGTATTTTTCCTCAGATTTTTTACATCCCACTAAAGACTTATAATGAACACAGTCTTCTGATTTTGATAATTTTTTTTTCAGCAATTCTTTGTTGGAGTTGTACCCACTCCCTTTCTGACAATCTGAATACTGTGCATTCTGTTTACTTGTTTTTTCAGGTTTGCCTTCATCACTATCTCTTCCAAAGTTTTTGGAATCACAAAACTGAACTAAGATTTTCTTAAGCTTTGCAAACAAATAATCAAGTTGGTCATCTACAAACTTCCACAATTTTTTTTTCATATCTGGTAGCTGCTGTTCAAATAAACGATCAACTATGCCATTTTTTTTAACTTGCTTAAGTTTAGACTCTATAACATCACAGAGATTCTTCTGTAAGGTAGTCACTGACTTACAGATTTTGTGTAAGTTGAGATGTTTAATTAGAGATGTAAAACTCAAAATTGCTGACTCAATAATTCTATGAAATTGTATTAATGAAAATTTTGCCTTGAATTTCATATAATTTTTCCTTACATGTTTTCTTATCATTCGTAACATGTGCATGATCTCTTGTTCAGAAGAGGGTACAGCAATAATTGGAACTATTTTTTCCAAGCTGGAAGTGCTCATCACTTTATCTTTCTTCTCCGTTTTTGAAGATCTGCTAGATTTATCAGGTCTTTTATTCCATTTGTTATTGGTCTGATGGATTCTTACATGTGTTTTCCTACTGTCTTTATCCAAACCCACAGTACTTTTCCCATGTCGTGGGATAGTCTTTGACTTCCGCACATCAGCCGACGCTCTAGGCTTGGAATTTTTTTCAAAACTTTCTTGTGGTTTAGATGTTTCACTATCACTTCTAATTTCCCCTTCTTCTAATTCATCTAATGGTGAATTCTTACATGTGTCTGCTTCTGTACATTTGTCAGATTTGTAAATTGGCTTTTGATTTTCCTTATTGAGATCAGACTGACTCTTAGAGGTAGAATGAGCTGAATTTGGTAAAAACACATCTGTAGAAGAGAAAAATATATTAAATACATTTATAGAAGATAAAAATATATTAAAGTTTAGTCATTTGACATGTCCATATTAAATATTACATGTAACAAAAAATTAAATACTGAGGCAATTCACTATTTTACTAGTTCTTTTTGAAGCAGAATGTTAATGCCTAATACTTGCATCATTGATTTTGTTTTGAGAAGTCTTGCTGTGTTACCCAGGCTGGAGTGCAGTGGTGCAATCTTGGCTCACTGTAACCTCTACCTCCTGGGTTCAAGCCAATTCTCCTGCCTCAGCCTCCCTAGTAGCTGGGACGACAGGCGCCTGCCCCCATGCCCAGCTAATTTTTGTATTTTTAGTAGAGACAGGGTTTCACCATGTTGGCCAGGCTGGTCTCGAACTCCTGACCTCATGATCTACCTGCCTCAGCCTCCCAAACTGCTAGGATTACATGTGTGAGCCACCACGCCTGGCCTGTATCTCTGGTTTTTATTGGTCTCAAAAAGTGCTCAGGGCCGGGCATGGTGGTGGGTGCTTGTAATCCCAGGTACTTGGGAGGCTGAGGCAGGAGAATCACTTGGGCTGGGAGGCAGAAGTTGCAGTGAGCCGAGATCACGCCACTGCACTGCAGCCTGGCGACACAGTGAGACTCTGTCTCAGAAAAAAAAAAACAAAAACAAACAAAAAAACAACTCTGGCTGGGTATGGGGGCTCACGCCTGTAATCCCAGCACTTTGGGAGGCCAAGACGGGCAGATCACAAGGTCAGGAGTTCGAGACCAGCCTGGCCAATATGGTCAAACCCTCTCTCTACTAAAAAAAAAAATACAAAAATTAGCTGGGAGGCCGGGCGCGGTGGCTCAAGCCTGTAATCCCAGCACTTTGGGAGGCCGAGACGGGCAGATCACGAGGTCAGGAGATCGAGACCATCCTGGTTAACACGGTGAAACCCCGTCTCTACTAAAAAATACAAAAAACTAGCCGGGCGAGGTGGCAGGCGCCTGTAGTCCCAGCTACTCGGGAGGCTGAGCCAGGAGAATGGCGTAAACCCGGGAGGCGGAGCTTGCAGTGAGCTGAGATCTGGCCACTGCACTCCAGCCTGGTCGACAGAGCTCGACTCCGTCTCAAAAAAAAAAAAAAAATATTAGCTGGGAGTGGTGGCACGTGCCTGTAGTTCTAGCTACTTGGGAGGGTGAGGCAGGAGAATTGCTTGAACTCAGGAGGCGGAGGTTGCAGTGAGCCAAGATCACACCACTGCACTCCAGCCTCAGAGTGAGACTTCATCTAAAAAAAAACCACACACACAAAAAACGTTCCATGTGCACGTCTAGATAACAGGGGCTGAGTAATACGCTGCTTTTTTTTTTTTTTTTGATAAGAGTCTTGCTCTGTCACCCAGGCTGGAGTATAGTGGCACAATCTCTGCTCACTGCAAGCTCCACCTCCTGGGTTCACGCCATTCTCCTTCCTCAGCCTCCTCAGTAGCTGGGATTACAGGCACTTGCCACCAGGCCCGGCTAATTTTTTTGTATTTTTAGTAGAGACGGGGTTTCACTGTGTGAGCCGGGATAGTCTTGATCTCCTGACCTCGTGATCCGCCTGCCTCAGCCTCCCAAAGTGCTGGGATTACAGGCGTGAGCCACTGTGCCCGGCCTACTTTTTATGTTATCAAAAAAAAAAAAATCACCAATTTATCTTATGTATTTTACATTCTCAAAAAAAGCAAAGTTATAGAATATAAACTATTACCTTTATGACTGTTATTATATACTGGAACTTGAGGTGGGCTTTCATTTCTAAGAACTTTTGCTACAGGTCTCACTGGACTATTCAGAGGGCTGATAGCTTCTGGAATAGGTCTCAGGTGATTAAGGTCAATGCTCAAAACCGAGTTATCATCATCATGATATACTGAGTTTGTTTCACCAGTTGCCATTCTGTGGTCCATTAACTCAGTCTGCTGAAGTGAAGAATCTAGAGTATCTTTAGGTAAGCAAGGCTCCAAATGACATGACTTACTCTCAACAAGTGGTGTAACTACAACAGAAGGCTCAAATTTTGGGTTATTATCTTCTGAAAGCATTATTGGCAAAATATCAGCTTCCTCAATTGAAGGCTGCAAAATGCTTTCAGTGGTTTCACCCACTGTTGTTGAAAGTGCTACCTTCATTTCCATACCTTCAGAAATACCACAAGAATCTGAATTATCATTTCTTTTGGTATCCAATTCCAATCCAAAGTTTTGAGACACATCTGTTTGTAATACATCCATTACCACAGGAGCTGCTGCCCTTCCATTATTAATGGTTTGTTTCATTCCTGTTGATGGAAACAAGGATTCTGTCTGTTGTATTTCCATAGGACATGGGAAGGAAGTCTCTGTACCACAAATGGGCACTTCACAATGCATAGTATTGTCAACAGATCTAACTAACAAACTATTTTCTTCTTCCATTTTGGTTTCTGAGATACCAATCCTGGGTTCAGTCACTGCTAAAAGAGCAACCTTTGGTTCCAATAATGATGACTTCGTTTCCCCCATGGTATGTTCACTGACAGAGGCTTCCCCCAAGATATGTTCACTGACGGAGGGAACATATGCCACTGTTTTAGCTTGCACTGAACACTCTGAATCACATACACCACTGGACTTGGGAACATCAGTTGTTTTATTCTGATTATCCTGAGAAACAGGTTGCTTTTTAGCAGGAGAAAGAGTTAAGTTCAATTTTTCCATAAAACTCAATTTTAGGTCTTTGTTTTTTGTTTCATTTGGACCATTCTCAGCTTTCATTGCAAGCTCTTTATTATGTGCTCCTTCAGAAACTCCATTATCAGGGACTTCTCCCTTATCAGTCTTTGGTTCATTCTGTTTCTTTAAATCAGAAGTGGTTTTCTTAGTTTCCTTATTAACCTTCTGAAAATGTTCTGTAGGTACTCTTTTTTCATTTCTAATATGCTTATTATCTTCTTTGCTTTCTCGTTCTCTTTTCCTCTTATCTTCGGTTCTATGTCTTTCTGCTTTTAAAGGTGTGTTTTCCCACTGGTGCATAGCATCAACTTCCTTAGAGTCAATGTTTTTGTGAGTTCTACTGTTTGAAAGAAAAGATGGACATCTTCCATCTTGAAAACTATGACTGTTTACACTCCTGTCTCTTTTACAATCTTCCCATCCTCTTCTCTCTTCTACATGGTATTTACTTGAATTATGAGAAAATGTTGTTATTTCGTTCTTGGAATGAGGAAGTGATGCTCGTTCAGATCTTCTCCAGTGATCTTGGTCCTTTACTACTGACTTAGGTTTTTGATCAACTTTTCTTTCTTCTTTGTCTTGTGATTTAACTTCTTTCCTATTTATATTTTGTGATCTTTCACTTTGTCTTTCTAGTTTTTTGTCACTTTGAGAGTCTACTCGACTGTGTGACCTTTCTCCAGGGGTCTCTTTCTCCCAAGAAGAGTTAATGCGTTCACCTTTATAGTCAGAATCTGAGTTACTTTTAAACTTTGAACTTTTGCTTTCAGTCTTTGGTTCACCTTTACCATATTTCTCAGGATGTCCTTGTAGCCTTTGACTAGCCTCCAGTATCCTTGGTTCACCATCACCACAGCCAGGACTTAAGTCTTTTCGTACTCTTTCAGTTCCTCTGTTGAACTGGCTATGTCTAATATCTTTTCTTCCTCTTCTACTATCCTCATTTGAGCTACCCTCACCAACCTGATAATGAGAACGCGACCAAACACCATTAGTGCAGTGTTTCTCGACAGATATAGGTAAATGTGAAGTACTCCTTTTATCAGAATGTGATTTTCCTTCCTTTTCCAGATTTGGCAGTGAAGTGCTATGATGTACATCTTTAGAAACATCACTTTTAGCTCTGTGATCAGTCTTTGAACAATCATCCAAATGTGGAGATCTAGATTTAAGATCTTTTGTTTTAACTGTATCAAATGTCCTTGCGGTTTTATGATTATTTCGAAAATGTGGAAACTCAGACAATCTATTGAGAAATAAAAACAAAAAAAACAAAGTTAAATTATATTTGCAATATTCCAAACTTTATTCACATGAGTAATTCATGATTAAGAATTACCAGCTTTGGCCAGGCATGGTGACTCATGCCTGTAATCCCAGCACTTTGGGAGGCCAAGGCAGGTGGATCACTTGAGGTCAGGAGTTCGAGATCAGCCTGGCCAACATGGTGAAACCCCGTCTCTACCAAAAATACAAAAAAATTAGGCAGGTGTGGTGGCAGGCACCTGTAATCCCAGCTACTTGGGAGGCTGAGGCAGGAGAATTGCTTGAACCTGGGAGGCAGAGGTTGCAGTGAGCTGAGACTGTGCCACTGTACTCCAGCCTGGGTGACAGAGCAAGACTCTGTCTCAGCCTCAACCTCCTGGTTGAGAAAGAAATTACCAGCTTTGGCCAGGTGTGGTGGCTCATGCCTGTAATACCAGCATTTTAGGAGGCCAAGGCGGGAGGATCACTTGTTTGAGCCCAGGAGTTCAAGATCAACCTGGGCAACATAGTGACATCCTGTCTCTAAAAAAATTTTTTGTTTTAATTAGTCAGGCATAGTGGTACATGCCTGTGGTCCTAGCTACTTGGAAGGCTGAGGTGGGAGGATCACTTAAGACCAGGAGGTTGAGGCTGCAGTGAGCCATGACTGCGCTATTGCACTCCAGCCTGGGTGACAGAACGAAGTGAGACCCTGTCCCTAAAAAAAAGAAGAAAAAGAAATTACCAGCTTCCAACTAAATTAGCCTGTTTTTAAAACATGAAATTCTCTTTCACGTGCTTTGCTCAAATAAGTTTTGAGGACCTGAGGATCTATCCCAATACTTGCCAATGGCTCTCAGACTTACTTCACCACAGTGCATAACTCCCCAGCTAACCACAAGTTCACTTCTTTTAGAACAAGTGACATTATTTTCTTGCCTTATTCATTCTGGCTCAACTGAAACACAAGGAAAAGTAAAATCTTGCTAAACAACAGACATGATCAAAGTAAAACTCTACATAATTCTCTATCGTAGTTTTTCTGTTTCACATACAATCCCATAGCAAGCCAAAGCACCAATGGCCATCTTAAGGCATTATATACTATGCAAAAGTAAAAAGGAATAAAGAGTTGTAATTCTTTCCTAGGAGAATGGTATATATTTACTGTTTAAAACAAACAAAAATCTAAGTCTTAAGGTTTTATATTAGTGTTTAAAAAAACTGGTAGGTTTCATAGCAATAAAATGCAGATAGCTCAATTTAGCTTTTTTTTTTTGAGACAGGGTCTCCCTCTTTCACCCAGGCTGAGTGCAGCGGCATGATCATGGCTCACTGCAGCCTTGATATCCTAGGCTCAAGCAATCCTCTCACTTCAACCTCCCAAGTAGCTGGGACTATAGGCACACGCCACCATGCCCAGCTAATTTTTAATTTTTCGTAGAGATGGGATCTCACTATGCTGTGCAGGCTGGTCTCAAACTCCCGGACTTAAGCAATTATCTTGCCTTTGCTTCCCAAAGTACTGGAATTACAGGTGTGAGCCACCGTGCCTGGCCCATTTTAGCTTCTGGTAATAACTTCATCTTCCTGAACTTCTATAATTTCTTTGAAATTTCATATATCTATTTCTAATCAGTATTAAATGTGTAGAAAAACCCAAAACTTACAAAAATCAGAAATATAGGGCGATTGTTGTAAGAGGATTAGAAAAACATATAACCTAAAACAATATGTAAACCTCATATGAACCCTGTTATGAGTTGATTGTGTCCCCTCTCCTGACCAAATTCATAATTTGAAGTTCTAACTCATTGTTCTTCAGAATATGACCTTATTTAAAGGGTCTTTACAGAAGTAATCAAGTTAAAGTGATGTCCTAGGAGACACAGGAAGTAGACAACCATCTACAACTGCAGAGGCCTGAATCAGATCCTTCCTTCAGAGCCCTCAAAATAAACTAACTTTGCTGACACTTTCATTTTGGACTTCTAGCCTCCAGAACTGTGAGACAAATTTTGGTTGTTTAGGCCACCCATTTCTGGTAGTTTTGTTACACTAACCCTGGAAACCAATATAGATACTGACTCAACCGACCAACTGTTGGTAGATACCTTTGAGATCACTGGGGAAATGTAAACATGAAAAGCACTAACCATAAAAGGAACACCCTTGAAGCTGGGTGCAGTGGCTCATGCCTGTAATCCCAGCACTTTGGAGGGCCAAGGCAGGCAGATCACTTGAGGTCAGGAGTTCGAGGCCAGCCTGGACAAAATTGTGAAACCCCGTCTACTAAAAATACAAAAAACCATTGTTTTTTGTTTTTTGTTTTTTTTCTTAAATTTTTTACAGGTGGTGCATGCCTGTAATCCCAGCTACTGGGGAGGCTGAGGTGGGAGGATCACTTGAACCCAGCAGGCAAAGGTTGCAATGAGCTGAGATCACGCCACTGCACTGGGCAACAGAGCAAGACTCTGCCTTTAAAAAAAAAAAAAAAGCTGGGCACAGGTGGCTCATGCCTGAAATCTCAGCACTTTTGGGAGGTCAAGATGGGTGGATCACCTGAGGTCAGGAGTTCAAGACCAGCCTGACCAACATAGTGAAACCCTGTCCGTGTCTACTAAAAACACAAAAATATTAGCTGGGTGTAGGCTGGGTGCAGTGGCTCATGTCTGTAATCCCAGAACATTGGTAGGCTGAGGCAGGTGGGTCACCTGAGGTCAGGAGTTTGAGACCAGCCTGACCAATATGGTGAAACCCTGTCTCTACTAAAAATACAAAAATTAACCAGCGTGGTGGCGGGTGCCTGTAATCCCAGTTACTCAGGAGGCTGAGGCAGGATAATGTTTGAACCCAGGAGGTGGAGGTTGAAGTAAGCTGAGATCACGCCACTGCACTCCAGCTGGGCAACAAAGTGAGACTCTGTCTCAAAATATAAAACAAAATTTTTCTTTAATTAGCCGGGTGTGGTGGCAAGTGCCTGTAATCCCGGCTACTCGGGAGGCAGAGCTGCTTGAACCTGAGAGGCAAAGGTTGTGGTGAGCTGAGACTGCACCATCGCACTCCAGCCTGGGCAACAGAGTGAGGCTCTGTCTCGAAAAAAAAAAAGGCTGGGCACAATGGCTCATGCCTGTAATCCCAGCACTTTGGGAGGCTGAGGCGGGCGGATCATGAGGTCAAGAGATCAAGACCATCCTGGCCAACATGGTAAAACCCCATCTCTACTAAAAATATAAAAATTAGCTGGGCATGGTGGCACGTGCCTGTAGTCCTAGCTACTCAGGAGGCTGAGGCAGGAGAACTGCTTGAACCCAGGACGGGGAGGTTGCAGTGAGCCAAGATCGTGCCACTGCACTCCAGCCTGGCGACAGAGTGAGACTCCATCTCAAAAAAAAAAAAAAACAAAGTGAGTTAGTAGAAAGAAAGAAAATGAAAACAAGTTTAGACAACTTTTTCAGAGGTTTGGCTATGAAGATATGAACTTCTCTCTGGAGCAAAATATTGCCTCCAACCAATAAAAGAGAGAAATTAATGGAGAAAATCCCCTTGAGAGAGGAAAGAATATACAATTGAGGGATAGTATAAAGGCTGTTGATTAATAGGGTACATGAGCACATATGCCCTCTTGATATTTTAGTAATTTAGTGGGGACCTAGAAGAACCCATGACATATACACCATCATCTCATCAGGGCAAATAGTAGTAGAGCAAGAACTCAGTGTTTTAGGAAACTAAATATATTCAGAGAAATATGTAGCAATGTTCTATTTTTATTTGCTTCCTTTTCTTTAGAGATGGAGTCAGGCTGTCACCAAGGATGGAATGCAGTGGTATGACCTCAGCTCACTGCAACCTCTGCTCCCAGCTTCAAGTGATTCTCTTGCCTCAGCCTCCCAAGTAGGTAGAATTATAGGTGTCCACCACCACGCCTGGCTAATTTTTTTTTTTTGAGATGGAGTTTCACTCTTGTTGCCCAGGCTCGAGTGCAATGGCACAATCTCGGCAACCTCTGCCTCCTGGGTTCAAGAGATTCTCCTGCCTCAGCCTCCCGAGTAGCTGTGATTCTGGGTATGCACCACCATGTCCAGCGAATTTTGTATTTTTCTTTTAATAGAGATGGGGTTTCACCATGTTGGTCAGGCTGGTCTCGAACTCCTGACCTCACATGATCTGCCCGCCTTGGCCGCCCAAAATGCTAGGATTACAGGCATGAGCCACTGCGCCCAGCCAAATATTTGTATTTTTAGTAGAGACAGGGTTTCACCCTGTTGGCCAGGCTGGTCTACAACTCTTGAGCTCGAGTGACCTGTCCCCCTCAGCCTCCCAAAGTGCTGGGATTACAGGTACGAGCCACTGAGCCTGGCCACAATGTTCTATTAATAATCACATATGGGCCAGGCATGGTGGCTCACCCTTATAATCCTAACACTTTGGGAGGTAGAGGCAGTAGGATCACTTGAGGCCAGGAGTTCAAGACCAGTGTGGGCTACATAGTGAGACCCTGTCTCCACCAAAAATAAAAAATAAAAAAATCAGGCAGACATGGTGTTGTACAACTGTTGTCTCAGCTACTTGGAAGGCTGAGGAAGGAGGATCCCTTGAGCCCAGGAGGTGGAGGTTGCACTGACTTATAATTACACCACTGCATTCCAGCCTGGGTGACAAAATGAGACCCTGTCTCTGGAAAAAAAAACAAACAAACAGAAAACAAAAAACATTATTTTCATCTTTCCTCTCAAAGTTAAAAATATTCCACATATCAATACCCACGTAATTTATAACAACTACACAGCTCAGTAATACCTTTGGTGAAGATTACTTATTTCTTCATCCTTGCGGTTTATTTCCACCCTGGCAGTTTTGATAAGTGCTGAAATATTCTTCTTAAGAGACTGGTTTTCGTTTATTAAGCTGAAATTCTAAAACACCACAAAATATATTAATAAAGTACATACCTACAGGGTTACTAATACTACTACATATATTAGCTGATAATTATCGAATGTTAACTACATGCAGGCATCACACATTTATAAGCCATGAGGAGTACTATTATCCCCCTTATACAGGTGGGGAAGCTGAGACTATGAGAAGATAACTGGCACCAGAAATAGTCCCACTTAAAGTGAAACTACTTAAAACAGAGATTGAAATGAAAAACCAATGAACAGCAGAAAAAGTAAGTTCTGCCTGGCCATGATCTTGAAAATTGAAAATAAAAATGATAAGAATTAGGTTATATTCAACAGCTTTGGTTAAACTTGCAAAGATGTATTAGTCCGGTCTGGGTGCGGTGACTCATGCCTGTAATCCCAGGACTTTGGGAGGCCGAGGCGGGTGGATCACCTAAGGTCAGGAGTTCAAGACCAGCCTGGCCAACATGCTGAAACCCTGTCTCTACTAAAAATACAAACATTAGCCAGGTGTCATGGCGGGTGCCTGTAATCCCAGCTGCTTGGGAGGCTGAGGCAGGGGAACCACTTGAGTGTGGGAGGTGGAGGTTGCAGCGAGCTGGAGACGGCAGTGAGCCAAGATTGTGCCACTGCACTCCAGCGTGGCAACAGAGCAAGGCTCTGTCAAAAAAAAAAAAAAAAGATGTATTAGTCCCTAAGATAAACTAAGAAAGAATTGATAGTTCACTGGTTCTTTCAGGGGAAAGAGAAGGAAGAGAAACAATTTTACCAAAAAGTGATAACTAGAACAGGACATGACATTCCTGATTTTTGCAGTGCAGTCACAAAATGGGTCATTCTGGCAAAAGCTGTGACGGCATCATCAGTGTCCCCCAAGAGCCATTTTAGACTCATATCTTTGTTCCTCAAAACCATTGTTTTAAACCAGTTGTCATCATCTCCACAAATTTTCTATTAATTAACTATTAATTGACCTAAGTCTAACAGACCCTTTATGTCAATGTCATTTAACAAATCAAGCTGTTTTATCAGTTTCATCAACTCGGGAAATAATGCATATTTGCCATATTTGCTATTTCATTCAATTTCATCAACTCAGGAAATAATGCATTCTTGCCACATTTGCTATTTCATTTAATACTAAAAGAAAGCTTTTTTATAAACTGTCAACACTTTAACATTTTAATTTCTATTTATAATAACTTTTTTTTTTTTTAAGTGCTAGTGTCTTCCTCTGTCACCCAGGCTGGAGTGCAGTGGCACAATCACAGCTCACTGTAACTTCAAACTCCTGAGTTCAAGGGTCCTCCCTCCTCAGCCTCCTAAGTAGCTAGGGGGGCCATACACAGCTAATTGTTTTAATTTTTTGTAGAGATGAGGTTTCGCTACCTTCCAAGGCTGGGCTCAAACTCCTGGCCTCAAGCAAACCTCCCACCTCTGCCTCTCAAAGTGCTAAAATTACTGGTGTGAGTCACTGTGCCTGGTAATTTGTTTTTTATGTTTTCATTTATACCCTACCTGTGTCTGTATTTCTTTGAACTTTTTCATCAGCTCTTTCATTTGCAGTTGACATTTTCCATATTCTACTTGCAACTATAAAATATAAAAGGATTATCATTCAAAATTATTTTCTTAGTTTAATTGGCATTTCAAAATATTTTAAAATTTGCAAATCAATTCACTAAGAAGGCAGATGAGGTCTACTTCTACCAGAAAGATCACCAGTTTTAAAGTTAAGCCTACAAATAATCTATTTTGTTTAGTTTCACATTCAACATCCAAACCTTAAAATTCAAATATAGTAGAAAGAAATACAAGTCTCAGGACATTTTATGCAACATATAATTTAACTTTGTACATATTATGAAAAGAAAAAATGTTATAACACTGTTTGCCTGCTGAGGTTTCATACTCAGATGCTTAAATTGGGAAGCAAAATTGTAACTAAATTTAGACAAGTATTCAGAAAACATTCCTTTAAAAAGCAGGTCTGAAGACAAAAACTGACTTAAATATTTATTAATCTAAGAGCTAAGTTCCTAAACAAAATATTTGTTCAAAACTAAGCAGTTGACTGTTCTTCAGAAGCTACAAAATAGTAAATAACTGTCCTTAATAATTGTAGCAACCCATACATCATTATATGTTGCCTCCTTTGCAGTTCCTTCTTCAGTCAGGATCTCTTCATATAAGTCCAAACAATTTCTTGATGGTACACAGGATTTGGAAGCAGTGTCTAAAAACAAACAAACAAACAAAAAAACCTTCCATTAAATTACTTGTTATACTTTTTTGTTTTGTTTTTTGAGTCTCACTCTGTCACCCACGCTAGAGTGCAGTGGCAGTGGTGCAAATCTTGGCTTACTGTAGCATCACCCTCCAAGGTTCAAGCCATTTTCATGCCTCAGCCTCCCAAGTAGCTGGGATTACAGGTGCACACCCCCACGCCCCACTAATTTTTGTATTTTTAGTAGAGTTGGTGAGACGGTGTTTCACCATGTTGGCCAGGCTGGTCTCGAACTCTTGACCTCAAGAAATCTACCTGCCTTGGCCTCTCAAAGTGAAAATATTTGTTACACCTTCTTTTTTTTTTGAGATGGAGTCTCCCTCTGTCGTCCGGGTTGGAGCGCAGTCACGCGATCTTGGCTCAATGCAACCTCCGCCTCCTGGGTTCAAGTGATTCTTCTGCCTCAGCCTCCCTGAGTAGTTGGGACTATAGGCACATGCCACCACACCCAGCTAATTTTTTTTTCGTATTTTTAGTAGAAACGAGGTTTCGCCATGTTGGCCAGGCTGGTCTTGAACTCCTGACCTCAGGTGATCCGCCTGCCTCAGCCTTGCAAAGTGCTGGGATTACAGGCGTGAGCCACAGTGCCCAGCCTTGTTACACTTTTTGATATTTTGTCTACTTCAAAGATTATACATTTCTCCATCTCCTATACTTCATCCTACATTTCATTTCTCCTACATTCCAAATTTATACTGATTTTACAGATGGACTACCAATTTACGTAAATGGTTGTTGTCAACCAAATTAGGTATGAAGATCATAACTGTTCAAAACTTTAAGAAATCTGATTATGGAAAAAGTTTCTAATTTGAATAGGTCATTAGATTCTCAGCATATCACTCTTACTGATACATTTAAAAATACTTATAGTAACTTACACTTTTCAAATGTTCTAATATCATATAACCTACAAGAGTATGAGTGCAGCCAGGTGTGGTGACTTATGCCTGTAATCCCAGCACTTTGGGAGGCAGAGGCGGGCAGATCACGAGGTCAGGAGATCGAGACTATCCAGGCTAACATGGTGAAACCTTGTCTCTACTAAAAATACAAAAAAATTAGCTGGGCATGGTGGCACGTGCCTGTGGTCCCAGCTACTTGGGCGGCTGAGGCAGGAGAACCACTTGAACCTGGCAGGCGGATGTTGCAGTGAGCCGAGATTAAGCCACTGCACTTAATCCTGGGCGACAGAGTGAGACTCTGTCTCAAAAAAAAAAAAAGAGTGTAAGTGAATAGTAACAGACACCAGCACTAGTTGCACTTCAATAGTAGAAAATGTTTTTGCACAAGGCTCAATCAAATCTGAGACCGAGATGAATAAACCTGTTTGCTAATTTGTTTTTCTGATCAAACTTTGGTTAAGATTGGGTTCTGGAAGTTATTGTGGGGGAAAAAGAAAGAAAAGAATTACCTCAGTGTAATTACAAAGAATGGGCAAATTGTTTAGGAGCTATGATATACCAGGATTTGGTAACCACAAACACACACAATGAACTGACCAAAAAAATGAAACTATTTTTATGGAATTCACATACCAGAAACAGCACTGTCCAACCCAGCGTATATGTCCAATGAGCCTTCATCATTGTTCTTAAGAGGAGAAGCTGCAAGAAAGGCAAAGACTAGTTAAAAATGACTTTAGGCACTGCGATTTTTCCATTCCTACACTGAAGGACCAGGAAAAGAAAGAGACTTAATAGTTTTGCTTTAAAAAATAGATAAGCCAGGCACGGTGGCTCACGCCTATAAACTTGGCACTTTGGGAGGCTGAGTCAGGCGGATTGCTTAAGCTCAGGAGATCAAGACCAGCCTGGACAACACAGCATATCAAAAATAAAAATTTAGCCAGGTGTGGTGGCACATGGGAGGCTGAGGTGGACTGCCTGACCCCAGAAGGTCAAGGCTGCAGAGAGCCATGACTCTGCCACTGCACTCCAGCCTGGGTGACAGTGCGAGATCCTGTCTCATATATATATTCTACTGAAAGAGTTCCAATACCAGTTACAGTGGAGTAGTTTCTACAAAACCAATCCTCCTGCAGATAACTACTGTAAACACTAAATAAAATATTCGAAGCTATCTAAAGAGCTAGAGTACACCCTAAAGCAGGCAAAAACTGAAAGAGTAGTGACAACTGAAAGAAAATAGCACCTCCCAAGTTCCCTGTCCCCTTTTATTACTGCTTTTTGTAGAAAGACAGGCCCTAGTTGTAGCTATACTGGGCAGTGACAACTCAAGATAGAAACCTCCAGTCCTTTAGTAGCTTGAAGAACTGGAGAAAAGAATTTGTCGTAACAGTCACTAGTACACGAAAGGGGAATTACAGAAATCCACAAAGAGCATTACCTAAATTCTGCCCAAATCTCTGGGTGACTCTCAAAAAAGGGTAGAACTCCAAAAAGCCAGCTAAACCTAAAACAGAGATTTCAGTTGCTATTACAGAAGGGACCGAATCACAAGTTCAGCTAAGTTAAGTTATCTGCTAAAATTAAAAACAACTCTTTAGAGGAATGTTAGCAGCATCCAGTGTCTCACATTTCATTTATAATGTTGACTATACAATCCAAAGTTACTACATGGTGGCCAGGTGCAGTGACTCACACCTGTATTCCCAGCACTTTGGGAGGCCAAGGCCACAGGATTGGTTGAGCCCACGAGTTTGAGATCAGCCTAGGTAACATGGTGAGACTCTGTCTCTACGAAAAAATTAAATGAAAATTAGCTTGAGCATGGTGGCAGATGCCTGTAGTCCTGGCTACTCAGGAGATTGGGGCAGGAGGATGACTTGAACCTAGGAGGTCAAGGCTGCAGTGAGCCATGTTCATGCGACTACACTCCAGCCTGGCTGACAGAGGAAGAACTTGTCTCCAAAAAAACCACACAGACAAGCACAAACTTACTACACAGAAAATCTCAGAAACAATGAAAAAGAACCAAAGGAAAAACCTATAACTGAAGATTACAATATGTAATATAAAAAATTACTGGATGTGCTTGACAGGAGAACCACTGAACTTGAAGACAGATCAACAGAAATTACCCAATCTGTAGATGAGAGAGACTTTCTTAAAAAAGAACTGAGTCTTAGTGACTTACATGATAATATCAAAAGTTCTTACATAATGCATATCTGGAGTCCAGAAGCAAATAGAGAATGGGGAGAAACTGCTACTAGAAGGATACCAAAGAATGCTAGGACTGGAGATGATAAATAAATGAGTAATCATAAAAGACTAATTTTTCTTCTTAATTTCTTTAAGATCCACAGAACTGTTACAGTAAACACTATAGTTTTTTTTTTTTTTGAGACAGAGTCTTGCTTTGTCGCCCAGAATGGAGTGCAGCAGTGTGATCTCGGCTCGCTGCAACCTCCGCCCTCTGCCTCCCAGGTCCAAGCAATTCTCCTGCGTCAGCCTACAGCTGGGACTACAGGCGCAAGCCGCCACACCCGGCTAATTTTTTGTATTTTGGTAGAGAGAGGGTTTCACCATGTTGCCCAGGTTGGTCTTGAACTCCTGTGCTCAGGCAATCCACCCGCGTCGGCCTCCCCAAGTGCTGGGATTACAGGCGTGAGACACCACGCCCAGCCCAGTAAACACTAGCATTTTATTGTGGGGTTCATAACATGAAAGGCAAGGGAGCAGACAGATGCAAATATACATGCAAGATTCTATATTTCATGTAAAAAGGTACAATACTAGTAAACAGACTACAAAATGTTAAAGATGTACACACTTCCTCGAACAAGTACTAAAAATAATACAAAGAGGTACAGTGAAAAAGCTCATAAATGAAATGCAATTCAAAAATATACTCAAACATTACTAGCAGTTAGCACTAGTGCTAAAGGGAGAAAAAAATTTTAAATAAGTAAATATATATTCAAATATTTGAAAGAAATCAGAAAAAATAACTGATGCGACAAATTAAACTCAAATATTAAAATGACCTAAATCCAACTACAATAATAAAGAACATTATTCACTGGAATAAAAATAGCAAATCAAATACAAAAGTATTTTATCAGTGTTAAATCTAATGAAACTGAAATTACACTGTATATAAGAGAACCAACCTTTTCTTATGAAGTACATACTGAAATACTTAGGGGTAAGGGGCCATAGTGTATGTAACTTACTCTCAAATGGGTCATGAAAAAAAAACGGGTGTGCATCTAGATGTGTGTGTGTGTTTACAAAGAGAGAGTCTAGGCTGGGCGAGGTGGCTCACGCCTGTAATCCCAACACTTTGGGAGGCTGAGGCAGGCGGATCACCTGAGGTCAAGAGTTACAAGAAACAGCCTGGCCAACATGGTGAAACCCCGTCTCTGCTAAAAATACAAAAATTAGCCAGGCATAGCGGCGCACACCTGTAATCCCAGCTACTCCGGAGGCTGAGGTAGGAGAATCACTTGAACTTGGGAGGCAGAGGTTGCAGTAAGCCGAGTTCGCACCACTGCACTCCAGCCTGGGTGACAAAGCGAGACTCCGTCTCCAAAAAAAAAAAAAGGCAAGACACAAAGTAGAAAGTACACTGTAGCTGTGACTAGTTTTAAAATGTATATGCTTCTCCTACTGCTTGACTTGATTAGCCTAAAAAATACATATACAGGCTGGGCGCGGTGGCTCACGCATGTAATCCTAGCACTTCGGTAGGCCGAGGAGGGTGGCTCATGAGGTCAGGAGATCGAGACCATCCTGGCTAACACGGTTAAACCCCGTCTCTACTGAAAATACAAAAAATTAGCTGGGCGTGGTGGCGGGCGCCTGTAGTCCCAGTTACTCAGGAGGCTGAGGCAGGAGAATGATGTGAACCCGGGAGGCAGAGCTTGCAGTGAGCCGAGACTGCGCCACTGTAGTCCAGCCTGGGCGACAGAGCAAGACTCCGTTTCAAAAGAAAATAATAATAATAATACTAATAAAAAACCTGGCCAGGTGCGGTGGTTCACGCCTATAATCCCAGCACTTTGAGAGACCAAGGTGAGTGGATCACCTGAGGTCAGGAGTTCGATACCAGCCTGGCCAATACGGCAAAACCCCGTCTCCACTAAAAATACCAAAACTTAGCCAGGCATGGTGGTGCACACCTGTAAACTCAGCTACTCAGGAAGCTGAGACAGGAGAATTGCTTGAACCTGGGAGGCGGAGGTTGCAGTGAGCCTAGATCACGCCACTGCACTCCAGCCTGGACAACAAGAGTGAAACTCCATCTCAAAAAAAAACATATATATATATATACGTATGTGTATAGACAGCGACTTGACAGTGATACATAGAAATAAAAACAGTTGCATCCAGAAAATCAGATTAAATTGTAGCTTTGTCCTTCAAATTTTAATGGTTGCAGATGTGATAAAATTTAATCATTTGTGAATCTAGGTGACAAATAATGCTGTTCATTACATTGTATTTCCAATTTTTCTATTTGTTGGCTTAAATTTTTTTTTTTTTCGAGATAGAATTTCGCTCTTCCCCAGGCTGGACTGCAATGGCACGACCTCAGCTCACTGCAACCTCCACCTCCCAGTTCAAGTGATTCTCCTGCCTCAGGCTCCCGAGTAGCTGGGATTACAGGTGTGCACCACCACACCCCGCTAATTTTTGTATTTTTAGTAGAGACGGAGTTTCACCATGTTGGTCAGGCTGGTCTTGAACTCCTGACCTCAGGTGCTCCACCCGCCTCGGTCTCCCAAAGTGCCAGAATTACAGGCAAGAGCCATTGCACCTGGCCTGGCTTAAAATTTTTCAAAGGAAAAACATAAAAGAGAATTACAGTGTAACAACCTGAAACTATATCAGCAAAAATAAACACCAAATAACCCCACCCAGAATGGTTATAATGGCCATAGTTGGTGTGAACGCTTCCATATCTATGAATACTAATTGTTTAAAACATTATTTTAGGCAAAAATGGAATTCTACTAAACATGTTTTATAACTGCCCCTCCTACTCTCCATGGCATAGGAATCACTATTCTGGTCAATAAACATATGCCCATATCTCAACAAATTCAATGAGGTCACAGTATGATTATCATTAAAAGAAAGAGATAATAATGTTATGTCAGTGTCTGGAAGTTTATCTTCTGCATATAATTTAAAATATTTCTATTTTGGGCCGGGCGTGGTGGCTCACACCTGTAGTTCCAGCACTACGGGAGGCCAAGGTGGGTGGATCACCTGAGGTCAGGAGTTCGAGATGAGCCTGGCCAACATGGTGAAACTTCGTCTCTTCTAAAAATACAAGAATTAGCCAGGCATGGTGGCAGGCGCCTGTTATCTCAGCTACTCGGGAGGCTGAGTCAGGAGAATTGCTGGAACTCAGGAGACGGAGGTTGCAGTGAGCTGAGACTGCAACACTGCACTCCAGCCCAGGCCAACAACAGCAAGACTCTATCTCAAAAAAAAAAAAAAAGAAAAGAAATTCTATTTTATGAGCTTATTTTACTACCAGGTATTGACATTTATTTCTTTTTCAAACTAATTATCCATTGTGACTATCAATTTTTTTTTTTTTTTTTTTTTTTTTTTGAGACAAGAGTCTCGCTCTGTCATCCAGGCTAGAGTGCAGTGGCTGAAATTACAGGCATATGCCACCACGCTTGGCTAATTTTTGTATTTTTAGTAGAGATGGGGTTTCACCATGTTGGTCACGCTGGTCTCAAACTCCTGACCTTGTGATCCGCCCGCCTCGGCCTCCCAAAGTATTGAGATTATAGGCATGAGACACCGCACCTGGCCCAATTTTTTCCTGAACAACAAACAACCATCAGTGCATTTACTGGAAATATTAACTTCAAGAGTAACAACAACCTATCTTATATATTTTTAGATATAATAATAAAAATCATTATCATTCATATTAGTAAAATCACTAATTTGACTACATTCTGAAGCTTGAAAGCATACAGTGGCCGGGCGCGGTGGCTCAAGCCTGTAATCCCAGCACTTTGGGAGGCCGAGACGGGCGGATCACGAGGTCAGGAGATCGAGACCATCCTGGCTAACACGGTGAAACTCCGTCTCTACTAAAAAATACAAAAACTTAGCCGGGCGAGGTGGCGGGCGCCTGTAGTCCCAGCTACTCGGGAGGCTGAGGCAGGAGAATGGCGTAAACCCGGGAGGCGGAGCTTGCAGTGAGCTGAGATCCGGCCACTGCACTCCAGCCTGGGCGACAGAGCAAGACTCCGCCTCAAAAAAAAAAAAAAAGAAAGCATACAGTAAGTTCACACTTTTAAGCATTCCCATGTACCAGGCATTTTATTGTATTAATTCATTTATGTATAGAGAAAAAAGACTGATAATGACTATGTTTCCAATGAGAATAGGTAAATGATTTTGTAATTTAAAAAGTAAAGTTAGGCAAGGAATAGTGGCTCACACCTGTAATCCCAACACTTTGGGAGGCAAAAAGGGAGGGTTGCTTGAGTCCAAGAATTAGAGACCAGCCTAGACCACATAGTGAAACCTTGTCTCTACAAAAAATAAAATGATTAGATGGCCGTGTTGGCATGTGCCTGTAGTCCTAGCTACTCAGGAGGCTGAGGCGAGAGGATCTCTTGAGCTCTGAAGTCTGAAGTCATAGTGAGCTATTGATGGCGCCGCTGCACTCCACCCTGGGCAAGTGGGGGAGATCCTGTCTCATTAAAAAAAAAACAAAAAAACAAAAAAGTAAATTAGAAAGACAATTAAAAGTAGCTCTTACCGGAAAAGACATCAAATAAACTTGTTCCATCACCATTGTCATCATCTGCTGCCATGATCCTATTTCCTTTTGAAAGTCACCACCTACGGTATTAAATATTTTTAAATTTCCACTGTTAAAATAAACCTCACAATTCAGAGAATAAACCTAGCTTCAAAACAAAAAGCAATTTTCAAATTTGGACACATTGAAAAAGCTCACTCTCTATCATTCTTCGTTTTTGGAGACAAAGTCTCACTCTGTCGCTCAAGTTGGAGTGCAGTGGCTTGATCTCCGCTCACTGCAACCTCTGCCTTCTGGGTTCAAGTGATTCTCGTGCCTCAGCCTCCCGAGTAGCTGGGATTACAGAGTAGCTGGGATTACAGGAGTGTACCATAACTGCGATTACAGGAGTGCACCACCACACCTGGCTAATTTTTGTAATTTTAGTGAAACAGGGTTTTGCCTGTCTGCCACGTTGGCCAGGCTGGTCTTGAACTCCTGGCCTTAAGCAATCCACCCACCTCAGAATCCCAAAGTGCTGGGATTACAGGCGTGAGCCCCCGTGCCTGGCCTTTCTCTCTACCATTATTAAAAGCAGATTTGTGTTATCAAAAAAAGTGCCTAATACTTTCTAGTAAAAAGTCAAAACTATAAAGCAAAAATTTTAAACTTGTTAATATGGCCAGGCATGATGGCTCATGCCTCTAATCTCAGCACTTTGGGAGGTCAAGTCAGGTGGATCACTTGAGCCCAGGAGTTTGAGACCAGCCTGGGCAACATGGTGAAACCTCATCTCTACAAAAAACACAAAAATTAGCCGAGTGTAGTAGCCTGTGCCTGTAGTCCCAGCTACTTGGGGGTTGAAACAGTGGGATCACTTGAGCCTGGCAGGCAAATGTTGCAGTGAGCCGAGATAGTGCCATTGCACTGCAGCCTGGGTGACAGAGTGAGACCCTGTCTCAAGAAAAAAAAAAAAAAAAATTGTTAATATACTTAAGCTACATACAAAGTAAATGATGCTAATTTTATAAAACAGACCAAAATACAAATTAACTTTTTTTTTTCTTTAGACAGAGTTTCGCTCTTGTTGCTCAGGCTAGAGTGCAATGGTGCAACCTCGGCTCACCGCAACCTCCACCTCCCGGGTTCAAGCAATTCTCCTGCCTCAGCCTCCCAAGTAGCTGGGATTACAGGCATGCACCACCATGCCCAACTAATTTTGTATTTTTAGTAGAGATGGGGTTTCTCCATGTTTGTCAGGCTGGTCTCGAACTCCCGACCTCAGGTGATCCGCTGGCCTCAGCCTCCCAAAGTGCTGGGATTACAAGCCTGAGCCACCGCACCCGGCCAAATTAACTTTTGCACTAAAGTAAGAACCATCGCTACTATAACACACACACACACACACACACACACACATACACACACACACACACACTAGTACTAACAAGAAATACTGATACCAAAAAAAGGTAATCACTTAGACCAAATAGAAAAATGGTCAAAAAACACAGACAAATCATTAAAAAAAAAAAAAAAAAAAGCAAAGCTTTTGGAACTAAAAGATGTTTGACTTCACTAAACACAAATTAAAACAATGAGATATGCCATGTTGTGTAGGAAAGTGTTGGCATAGCCAGGCATGGCTACTTATCATTAGAAAGGCTGCTTACTAAGGCCCTTGGCTAGAGTTTAAGAACTCAAATTTCAGGAGGGTTCCCACAATTTCCAGACCGATAAGAAGTGGCTCGATGTGTCTAAACTGTTCATACAAACAGTTTGGTTTATCATAAACACCTGTATCCTTCTGGGAGTCTTAAAATTTTAGTACATGACAGGCAGAGGTGGCCTATGTGACCAGCCCCCAGTAAAAAGCCTGGGCACTGAGTCTCCAACATGCTTCCCAGGTAGACAACATTTCACACCTGCTATCACTAGTTGCTGGGGGAACAAACAGTTAAGGGCATGACTCCACTGGGAGCAAAACCATGGGAACCTTAACGTGGTTTCCTCTAGACTTTACCCCATGGACCTTTTTTCCCTTTGGTGATTGTGCTTTGCATCCTTTCATTGTAATAAATCATAGCTGTGAGTACAACTACATAGTGAATCCTATAAGTCTGGAAAATCATCAAACTTAGGGGTGGTCTTCGGGACTCCTGACATGTTTTCACCAATAACATAGTAAGACAAGCAAATAACAAAAAGTTTGATAGTACACTAGGTTGACAAAGGTATGGGAAAAGAGGTACTCTCACAGCTCTCTCAAGTGTACTCTGGTAAAAGCTCTGTGAAAGCAATTTGGCAACAGCTTTGATTTGATTAAAAATTTGATGAAATGTTTAAGTGCAATACTCTGACCTAACAATTTCACATCTAATAATCTGTTACCAGTGTTGTTTATGGTAAAACTAGAAACAACATAAGAATCCAAAACAGTAAAAAAACAAAAACAGGCCAGATTGCAGTGGCTCACGTCTGTAACCCAGTACTATGGGAGGCTGAAGATGGCAGATTAACTGAGGTTGGGAGTTCGAGATCAGCCTGGCCAACATGGTGAAACCTCGTCTCTACTAACACTACAAAAATTAGCTGGGCATGGTGGCAGGTGCCTGTAATCCCAGCTACTTGGGAGGCTGAGGCAGGAGAATCACTTGAACCCAGAAGGCGGAGGCTGCAGTGAGCCGAGATTGTGTCACTGCACTCCAGCCTGGGCAACAAGAGTGAAACTCCGTCCCAACAACAACAAAAAAGCCTCTCTTCACTAACTTATCTGGCATCCTCTAATCTGCCAGTAAAACCCAATGAATGATTATGGCCACTGAACTATGGCCACTCTGGCCACTTGGGGCTATGAAATTATTAGCAAGCCTGCACCTGCATACTTCTGCTCCCACCAATTGAGATATATGCTTATGTAGTGGAGGGTGTACGTCTGCTGCCTGAATCCTGAAGGACAGGAGATGAGCTAAGACCATGGTGCCAGGCTGAAGAGCCAGTGCCCCTGAGAACCCAAACATTCCGAAGAGTATTTGAGAACCTACCAAGAAAAACAGTCTCATCGCTTAAATACAGTAGGCAATGAGCCAGAAAGTTAGCTTAAAAACAGTTTACAGACAAAAGGGCAGCATGGATCTCTAAAGTTGTCCTGCTGCCATCCAGAGTGCCTTGTAAAAAATAAGCTTATTAGTCCTAATAAATGTATTTATTAGCCAAGCTGGACTCGTCTGAATCATTCTTTGGTCTCCTAGCTCCCTCTTAGTTTGGGGGAAGGTTTTCTATATACGATTCTGGGTTTTTCTCAAAGCTTACCAATGTATATTTATTGTCAAATCCAATTATGCCCATTTTCATATTTTCTAAATCACAGTATGATGAAAGATCACATTACCAAAGGGAGTTATTTTCTACTGAAAACTAGGCAGAATGCTATGGAAAGATAGGTAGCAAAACACACACACACACCCCTGCATGTCAAATCAAGTGAAGAAAAAATGATCCAAAGTACTAGGGGAGAAAATCTAGTCTATACTCAGATCAATTAAAAAGTATCTAAGTTTTTTTTTTTTTTTTTTTTTTTTTTTAAAGACAGAGTCTCCCTCTGTCACTCAGGCTGCAGTGCAGTGGCACAACAGCTCACTGCAACCTCCCTGGGCTCAAGCAAGGACAAAACAAAAACTGAAAATCATGGGCAATGTCTTATGGGTGTAGTTCATGCAAGAAAGATGTCAACACTCTCATCATTGGATTCATATTCAAAGATAAGATCATGGTTCTACCACAAGAGATAAATAAAATCAAGGTGTATTATCTTTTTTCCTCCATTCCTCACATTCCTCAATCTAACATTTATTTCAATTAGCTCATTTGATTAACTGTTATAAAATAGCCTGCACAATTACAAAAAGCACAAATAATATAATCACATCTGGTAACTAACATAACTGACTCTGCAAAGCAAAATTCAACTGGTGAAATCAGATACTCAGAGGTTTCCTAATGAGAAATCTACTAGTAGTAGCTGTAAGCTGTCACATGGAGAGGGGAGCATTAGTCAAGGGGTTTCCTCTCAGAATAATGGAGAATCTAATGATTTGGTTAAAGAGATCAAATAGATCAAAGCTTTCCCTGCACTATTATTTCATACAGTTTTAGTTTATACTAATGGCAGGTATTACTTAAAAAAAAAAAAAGTAGCCGGGCGCGGTGGCTCAAGCCTGTAATCCCAGCACTTTGGGAGGCCGAGACGGGCGGATCACGAGGTCAGGAGTTCGAGACCATCCTGGTTAACAGTGAAACCCCGTCTCTACTAAAAAATACAAAAAACTTAGCCGGGCGAGGTGGCGGGCGCCTGTAGTCCCAGCTACTCGGGAGGCTGAGGCAGGAGAATGGCGTGAACCCGGGAGGCGGAGCTTGCAGTGAGCTGAGATCCGGCCACTGCACTCCAGCCTGGGCGAAAGAGCAAGACTCTGTCACAAAAAAAAAAAAAAAAAAAAAAAAAAGTGTGGTAACTCACACCTGTAATTTCAGCACTTTGGGAGTAAGGTGGAAGGACTGCTTGATCCTAGGAGTTTGGGACCAGCTTGGGCAACATGGCAAAACCACATCAAGACAAAAAAAAAATACAAACAAACGGGCTGGGCACGGTGGCTCATGCCTGTAATCCCAGCACTTTGGGAGGCCAAGGTGGGTGGATCACAAGGTCAAGAGTTTGAGACCAGCCTGGCCTACATGGCGAAACCCCGTCTCTACTAAGAATACAAAAATTAGCCAGGCATGGTGGGGCGTGCCTGTAATCCCAACTAGGCTGAGGCAGGAAAATCGCTTGAACCCGGGAGGTGGAGGTTGCAGTGAGCTGAGATTGCGCCACTGCACTCCAGCCTGGGTGACTGAGCAAGACTCTGTCTTGAAAAACAAACAAAAAACGTCACAACTGTAATCCTAGCACTTTGGGACGTCAAGGTGGTAGGTTCACTTGAGCCCAGTAGTTCAAGACCAGCCTGGGCAACATAGGGAGACCCCATCTTTATTTAACAAAATAAATTTTTTTAAAAAGTAGGCAGGCATGGTGGTTCACACCTATAGTACTATCTACTTCAGTAGCTGAGATGGGAGGATCTCCTGAGCCTGTGAGGTGGAGGCTACAGTGAGCTGTGATCATGCCACTGTACTTCCAGCCAGGGCAACAGAGTGAGAGACCATGTTTCAAAAATAATAATTTAAAAAAAAGGAAGAAAAAGAGGAAGACTCGACCTAGTAAGTTAAACCTGGAAATAAATATAAATCTAAGAGACTTGGTAATCCTGGGTCTCTTTTTTAACAATTAGTCAAGAGCAATAATAAGGGGGGAAGAATAGAACGGGAAGTTTGATCTGTAACTGACTGTGAACAGCCAACTGAGAAAATACTACTTTGGGACCAGCTAATAATGGATCTTTTGCCCCCCATCTGTCTTAAATTTTTCTCCAAATTTTTTTGTCAGATCATTATCTCCACATCTTAATTCTAGGTCCCCACCACCAAAGGTATTTTTTATTTTTTATTTTATTTTTTGAGACGGAGTCTCGCTCTGTTGCCCATGCTGGAGTGCAGAGGTGCATCTCTGCTCACTGCAAGCTCCGCCTCCCGGGTTCATGCCATTCTCCTGCCTCAGCCTGCCATATAGCTGGGACTACAGGCGCCCGCCACCACGCCCGGCTATTTTATTTATTTATTTTTTTGTATTTTTAGTAGAGACGGGGTTTCACCGTGTTAGCCAGGATGGTCTCGATCTCCTGACCTTGTGATCCGCCTGCCTCGGCCTTCCAAAGTGCTAGGATTACAGGCGTGAGCCACCGTGTCCGGCCGCCAAAGGTATTTTTCAAAAGATTATTTATAAATTAAGAAGTAACTGCTCATTTCTTAATTGTATCACATGATGCATTAATAGTACTTCAAAATTTCTGAGAACATATACAGTAATATAGAGAAGTCATCAAAAGAAGTTATATGTGTGTGGCTTCTCACTGTGTACACATGAAAAAGTTAAAGGTTCTTAGCTTCCTAGGCTGTAGGAAAAGGAAAAAAGTAGTTAAAGGGACTGTGACAGTTATGCCTCTCAATTCCAAATCCATACTTCTGTGATAAAGGAGCTAGGCCTTGTAGATATTTCTCCTTTGCTAACTGGCACAAGGTTAAACCTTATCAGAATGGTGGAGGAACAATGGAAGAGGAAGGGGGATTCTTTCCCTAGTTTCGGTGCATCTGGCTAGCAAGGCTCCTACAAAGCCTGCTGTCCCAGCATTCGGTTCCTGCAGGGCGGTTTTCCACAGGCTCACTTCCTGTACATCAGGTTCCTATTATGATTGGCTCCTGCAGAACACGGCTTCCTCCTGCTAGGTTCACGGAGAGGGCAGCTTCTCCAACTCATAGATCCTCTAGCACCCAGGCGCTTCCCTATACAACTCCTCTGGCCGATTTAGAACAGAGCAAAACACTTAGTAATGTCTCCACCGTCCAGCTGACCCCAGCAATGCTCTTTCCATGAGGTCCGGATCCCATCCTTAGAGTGAGGGAACACAGCTCTTCTTTGGATGATCAAAACCCCAGCGGTCGTAGCTGCTCCCTATATCTGATATTCCTGTATTTTTCAGTTATTCCTTAACTATTACTAGACAATTACTAGTTACTTCAATCCTGTCAACAATATTTTTTTTTTGAGACGGAGTCTCGCTCTGTCTCCCAGGCTGGAGTGCAGTGTTGCGATCTCGGGTCACTACAAGCTCCGCCT
Source organism: Theropithecus gelada (assembly GCF_003255815.1). Lineage (NCBI taxonomy): Eukaryota > Metazoa > Chordata > Mammalia > Primates > Cercopithecidae > Theropithecus > Theropithecus gelada. The sequence continues at coordinate 88,741,318 of NC_037671.1, read as the reverse complement.
CCCGGGTTCACGCTCCTGCCTCAGCGTCCCGAGTAGGTGGGACTACAGGCGCCCACCACCACACCTAGCTAATCTTTTGTGTAAAGACGGGGTTTCACTGCGTTAGCCAGGATGGTCTCGATCTCCTGATCTCGTGATCTGCCCGCCTCGTTCTCCCAAAGTGTTGGGATTACAGGCGTGAGCCACTGCACCTGGCCTTTTCCTTTGTGATACGGAGTCTCGCTCAGCCGCCCAGGCTGGAGTGCGGTGGCGCGATCTCGGCTCACTGCAAACACCGTCTCCTCGATTCAAGCGATTCTCTCGTCTCAGCCTCCGGAGCAGCTGGGATTACAGGCACCTCCCATCAGGCCTGGCTAATTTTTGTATTTTAGTAGAGACAGGGTTTCGCCATGTTGGCCAGGCTGATCTTAAACTTCTGACCTCAGGTGATCCGCCCGCCTTGGACTCCCAAAGTGCTAGGATTACAGGCGTGATCACGGAACCCGGCCAATAATTCTTTATACTAAACTTTCCCTTTCAAATTACTATATGGTTTTTGCCTACTGACTGAACTCTGACTGATAAAGATAACTCAGTCACAATTGGGCTGGTGCAGTGGCTCATGCCTGTAATCCCAGCACTTTGGGATGGATGGAGGCGGTGGACTGCTTGAGGTCAGGAGTTCAAGAGCAGCCTTACCAACACAGTGAAACCTCATCTCTACTAAAAATACAAAAATTAGCTGGGCGTGGTGGTGGGTGTCTATAATGCCAGCTATTCTAGAGGCTGAGGCAGGAGACTCACTTGAACCTAGGAGGCAGAGGTTGCAGTAAGCCAAGATCATACTACTGCACTCCATCCAGCTTAGGCAACAGAGCGATTCTCTGCTTAAAAAAACACCCCCAAAACCAAAAAGCCAAAAAAACAAATTGTTACAATAGAGATTTTAACATTATTTTCTCTAATGATCAAGCAGTTAAAGAAATTTAAGCATATAGCTCTGAATACAAAATTGACAGGTTTGATCTGATAATTTTATAACCCTGCATACCACAATTAAGAGAACTTACACTACTTTTAAGCGCATTTATAAATATTGTCTATGTATCAAGCCGCAGTGCAAGTTTCCACAAATATCAAAGAAATGCTTCCATCTAGCCCAATAAAATTCAAAGTTAACAACGCACTTTCAAATTTCCCAGGTCATTTGGAAATTTATAAACATAGGTCAAAGAACAAATACTAATGGAAACTGGGAAAAAGTACAGAACTGAGTAACAATGAATACAACACAGAAAATTTATGGGATAAAACCAAAATAGTACTTTTAAAGGCAAAGTTACAGTACTAAATGTATAGGAAGAAAGGACAAAACATTAATGAGGCCATCAATCACCTCAACAAGTTAGAAAAAGAACAAAGTAAACCCAAAGAAATAAAAATATAACCAGCAAGGCCGGGCACAGTGGCTCACGCCTGTAATCCCAGCACTTTGGGAGGCCAAGGCGGGTAGATCACGAGGTCAGGATATCAAGACCATCCTGGCTAACGTGGTGAAACCCCATCTCTACTAAAAATACAAAAACAAAATTAGGCCGGGCGCGGTGGCTCAAGCCTGTAATCCCAGCACTTTGGGAGGCCGAGATGGGCGGATCACGAGGTCAAGAGATCGAGACCATCCTGGCTAACACGGTGAAACCCCGTCTCTACTAAAAATACAAAAAAACTAGCCGGGCGAGGTGGCAGGCGCCTGTAGTCCCAGCTACTCGGGAGGCTGAGGCCGGAGAATGGCGTGAACCCAGGAGGCGGAGCTTGCAGTGAGCTGAGATCCGGCCACTGCACTCCAGCCTGGGCTACAGAGCGAGACTCCGTCTCAAAAAAAAAAAAAAAAAAAAAAAAGTTAATTAATTTTTTTAAAAAGCCATGCATATTTGCAAATAAAAATATGTAAGTTAGGTGGAGTGGCTCATACCTGTAATACCAGTACTTTGGAAGGCAGAGGTCAGAGGAGTGCTTGAGGTCAAGAGTTGGAGACCAGCCTAGGCAACAACATGGCCAGACCCTGTCTATATTACAAAAAAAAAAAAAGAACGAAAGAAAGAAATTGGCAGGTGTGGTGTTGTGTGCCTGTGGTCCCAGCTACCTGGGAGGCTGAGGTAGGAGGATTGCTTGAACCTAGGAGTTTGAGGATGCAGTGAGCTATGATCACACCACTGCACTCCAGCCGGGACAAGAAACTGAGACCTTGTCTCTAAAAAAATAAGAATAAAAATAAAGCCAGGCGCGGTGGCTCACACCTGTAATCCCAGCAGTTTGGGAGGCCGAGGCGGGCGGATTACCTGAGGTCAGGAGTTTAAGACCAGCCTGCCCAACATGGCAAAACCCCATCTCCACTAGAAATACAAAAAATTAGCCAGGCGTGGTGGCAGGCCCCTGTAATCCCAGCTATTTGGGAGGCTAAGGCAGGAAAATCGCATGAACCCGGGAGGTGGAGGTTGCAGTGAGCTGAGATCATGCCACTTCACTCCAGCCTGGGCGACAAGAGCGAACCTCCGTCTCAAAAAAAACAATGAAAATGAATCGGTTGATATGGCAGTTAAGACTAAATGGCGTCAGGCGCAGTGACTAACACCTGTAATCCCAGCGTTTTGGGAGACTGAGGCGGGAGGATTGTTTGAGCCCAGGAGTTTGTGACCAGTCTGGGCAACATAGCAAGACCCCATGTCTACAAAAAATTTTAAAAATTAGCCAGGGGTGGCCGGGCGTGGGTGGCTCACGCCTGTAATCCCAGCACTTTGGGAGGCCGAGCCGGGCGGATCACATGAGGACAGGAGTTCGAGACCAGCCTGGTCAACATGGCGAAACCCTGTCTCTACTAAAAATAAAAAGATTAACTGGGCGTGGTAACACGTTCGTGCAGTCCCAGCCACTCGGGAGACTGAGGCAGGAGAATCACTTGAACCTGGGAGGAGGAGGTTGCAGTGAGCTGAGATCGCGCCATTGCACTCCAGCCTGGGCAACAAGAGTGAAACTCCATCTCAGAAAAAAACACAACCAAACAAAACAGCCAGGGGTGGTGGTCGCTTGCGTCTGTGGTCCCAGCTACTCTGGAGACAGAGGTGGGTGGATCTGTCGAACCTTGGAGGTGGAAGTTGCAAGGAGCCGAGATCGCGCCACTGCGCTCCAGCCTGAGCGACAAAGCGAAAAGAAAAAAAAAGCTAAGTGGACAACCAAGAGGAAATGGGTAGGGATTAATATAGGCAGACTATAAGTAGCGAGGAAGGTGGCCTCATTTTCGCACCTATCAATGTGCAGGCTGAGCTCCTGAGGCTAGACCTACCGGCACCCCCCATTACTACAGGTTATGTAAGACAAGTCAGGTATTCCACCCTCTAACAAGCTCTTCTCTCTCCTGCCTCGCTAGACTAGTATCCCCTCCTTAAGGCTCCCAACATCCGAAGCTAAGTTGTTTGTCTGCCTATCATCCAGGAACGCGTCTGAGGGCAGGGAACAAATTTATTCATCGTAATCGAGCCCAGCACTTTGTCTAGCACGCAGCTGACAGCAGAATTTTAAGAGTAAAGGATTAAATAAATGACAGACTTCTCAAGGCTTCCTGTCTCTTTCACTAAAGAGCTTCTCTCAGGCCAGGCCCCTACCTCTACTCAGGTCAGTCCCTTCCGTATTGAAGCCCCGCCCCGTCGCCTTCCCCGCCACCTTACACCCCGCCTCTTTCTCTTAAAGCCCTAGGAAGATTACTGGAGTTTGGCGCCAACCGTGTTTTTTTTTTTCCCTTCCAAAGGCGGGAACTAGTTGTGGGCGCTGCGACGTGCTTTGCGTCTGATATAATTGGCCGTAGGCACTCAGTCCCGCCTCCGTAGCCTGATTGCGCTCTGGTATTGGTGGAGATGCAAGGGAGACCTCGGTGGGCAGAAAGGAACCGGGTTGTCTTGGGCCGGGCAGGGCGGGTAAGTTGCCGTAGGGGCCTGGTCCGTGAGGGACTGCTAAGGAAGAGGCTGCATGGCGCGGTAGTCCCCCGAGTGGAGGTCGGCGGCCCGTGGGAAGCCAGAGAGTCGGAGGGAGTTCATCTGGAGCGGCCAAGTAGGTCGGGGAAGGGCCGCGCCTGACGTCTGGCTGCGCAGGTAGCCACGTTCCCTCCGCCCCCGGTGCAGCTTCAGGGCTTGCTCCCTGCGTCCCTCCGTCGTCCCTCGAGAGGGTCTGGAGCGGGGCTATGGGCGGGTGCGCCCAGGAATTGTCCCTTCGGCCGCTCGTCCTGCCCCTCCCCCACCGCCATCCAGTCTCTCTTTGGAATATACTCTTAAAAGCTTTCAGATGGAGTTCTTTGGAGAAATGGGTTTCCTGGAGTGTCAGGTGATCGTTGATGTTGATTGTTTCCGAAACTTTTATTTAGGCATCAAACCAACATGCCTCAATGAGTTTATTTTCATTTTTGCAGCGCCTAGATTCATCCCTAGCACATAGTAGGCCCTAACTCAGATGTGAATGTAGAATTCGCAGGAGCTGAGCATTTTTACTTCAGGCATCAAGTTGTCTTTGACTCTTCGACTCTTCCTTGGTCTTTTTCCGTTCTCCACATCTCCACCAGCAAACATTTCGCCTCTCCTCGAGGCCCTTCCTCCCATCTCCCTCAGCGCCTCTTTGATTGGAGGGGGAACAGAGGCTTTCATGGCAGGGATTCTCCCATCTGCCCTCCTATCCCCGCTATGCCCTCCAATTATCTTTTCCTGGCGTTCCGTTTACAAGAGATGGCCTTCTTTCCAAAAACATTTATATTGCATTGAATATTCTTGATTTTGGCCATCTTGCTTTACAGACAGACCTGGGGTCTAATTTCAGCTCTGCCACTTACCAGCTGGTTGCCTTGTGCAATTTCTGGATCGTCTGTGTTTTCCTCATCTGTAAAATGGGAAAAAGGATAATATGGACCTCATAGAACTCTGGGGAGGATTTAAACTAAGTGAATAATGTTATTTAGACCATTTAGGTTAGTGCCTGGAACATAGTAAATGTGCCATATGTAATAGTTTTTGTTAGTATTTGCCCCTCACATTTTCTTCTGGGGTCTTGCTGTATTAGTATTAGCCTTTCCCATGAGTGTAAAAATACAGACTGTCTGTCTCCTCTGGCTTTTCCCTATTTTTCTCTACAAATGCTTGTGTGTTTTTCTCTGAATTTTATTTTTTATCTTTTAGCGTCTACATTAAGGACACATTCTCAGTTTTGTAGCGATTTTTTTTTTTTTTTTGAGATTATAGCCCAGGCTGGAGTGCAGTGGCAAGATCTCAGCTCACTACAGGTTTGACCTCCTGGGCTTAAGCAATCCTTACCTCAGCCTTCCAGGTAGCTGGAACTACAGGTGCGCACCAGCATGCCTGGCTAATCTTTGTATTTTTTGTAGAGACTAGGTTTTGCCATGTTTCCCAGGCTGGTCTCGAACTCCTGGGCTCAAGTGATCAGACTGCCTTCAGCCTCCCAAAGTACTGGGATTACAAGTGTGAGCAGCCACCACGCCCGGCCACATTCTCTCAATTTTGAAAAGAAAATTTTCTTCAGACTACTATGACAAAAGGCTACGTGATCCTTCTCCTGTCTACTTTGCTTTCACATCTGAATCCATTGGAATTGTTCCAGAAAAGATTATGTATGAATAAATCTGCTTACAAACATTTTGTTTTTAGACAGAATCTTACTCTGTCACCCAGGCTGGAGTTGCAGTGGCATGATCCCAGATCACTGCAGCCTCCACCTCCCAGGTTCAAGCAATTCTCCTGTCTCAGCCTCGCCGGTAGCTGGGATTATAAGTGTGTGCCACCATGTCTAGCTAATTTTTGTATTTTTAGTACAGATAAGGTTTCACCATGTTGGCCAGGCTGGTTTTAAACTCCTGACCTCAGGTGATCCGCCTGCCTTGGCCTCCCAATACAAACTCTTTTTCAGCATGATGGTTCTCAACTTTGAAAATTTTGCCTCTACACTTTCACAGGTGCATCACTTCTATCGGTAGCAACTCTCATATATTGAGATCCTCAAATGGGAGAAGGTAAGGGAAAGTGAAAAAGACCCATTTCCCAAGAGATTCTGATACATTTTTCTTCCTCCTCCTCTTCCTCTCCTTCCAGGAGAATCACTGGCCTATGTGATTTTAAGAGCGTAATCTCACCTATCACTAAGGTGCTAAAGAGTCCCAAATCATAATACTTACCGTGCCTTTTCTGTATGACGTTTCCAGCTGTTAGACATCCCCCCTCCCTGCCGAGATGGAGTCTTGCTCTGTTGCCCAGGCTGGAGTGCAGTGGCACAATCTCAGCTCACTGCAACCTCTGCCTTCCAGGTTCAAGCGATTCTTCTGTATCTCTGGAGTAACCGGAATTATAGGCACACGCCACCACGCCCAGCCAATTTTTGTATTTTTAGTAGAGATTGGGGTTTCACCATGTTGGCCAGGCTGGTCTCGAACTCCTGACCTCAGGTGATCCGCCAGCCTCGGCCTCCCAAAGTGTTGGGATCACAGGCACGAGCCACCACACCCGGCTTTTTTTTTTTCTTTTCTTTTCTTTTTGAGATGGAATCTTGCCCTGTCACCCAGGCTGGAGTGCAATGGTGTGATCTCGGCTCACTGCAACCTCCGCTTCCTGGGTTCAAGCAATTCTCCTGCCTCAGCCTCCCGAGTAGAGGGAATACAGGTGCGCACCACCACGCCCAGCTAATTTTTTTGTATTTTTAGTAGAGACGGGGTTTCACCGTGTTGGTCAGGCTGGTCTTGAACTCCTGACCTCGTGATCTGCCTGCCTCGGCCTCCCAAAGTGCTGGGATTACCACCCCCGGCCGCTGTTAGACATCTTTATCTGGATGTCCTACAGGTAACTCAACATGACTTCACTGGTTCTCCATTGCAGTTAAAGCCTGACTATCCTTGATAGCTAGAAACATGAAAATCATCTTTAACAAACTGGGAATTTCATTAATTCAACAGGTACTCTTTTATTACTTGCCATTCTGCTAGGCCTGCTGAGAGCGAGGGATACAGTGAGTGCTGGGGAACAGAACGGAGATGGTCCTAGTCTTTATGGAGAATCATTGGGTGGTCCATTGGGTGAGATGGACATTTCTCCAGGATTCCCACAAAAATGGAATCATGAACTTCAAGAAGAGGTCATGTAGGGAAAGGACACAATGGGGTAAGAGTATGTAACAGAAGGCCTGACTTAGTGGGAAGAGAAGGTGGACAGGGGAGACTCAAAATGACTTAAGCAAAATATCAAAGAAGAGCTAAGTGAAAGTAGAATATTGAGGAAAGAGTATTCCCTGCAGAAGCCCCGTGGTTTTTTTTGGTGTTGTTGTTTTCAATTTATAGTTTGTCCTGTTCACATTATGCAGAATTTCAACATCATTTATCCACAACGTTAGTACAGTAACAGAAACAAAAAGGAGGGTGGGGGGAGGTTCATAGTGTGGCCTGACATAGTCTAAGGGCTCTCTCCTGTAGTATGCATCTCCTGCAGGCAAGTATTAATATCACTTCATTGTTTGAAGGAGAGTACACTGTCCAGGATTCATTTATTGTTCAGATGTCTTTTCCAAAGTATGAGAAAACAGGAGTAAATTCAATAATGAATATCTGCAATTCAAACCAATTTAACCACAGGTCAAGGATGTCTTTCTTATCTATTATCACAAACATCCCAGTTGCCTCCATCTAAAAATTTGTTTTAAAAGTTAAGACACAATTAATTATACCTTATTAATTCACTCAAAAGCGAAAAAAAAAATGTACCACCCAGCATACAAAAGTTACACATTGGAAGTATATATATAGGGCCAGGTGCGATAGCGCATACCTGTGATCCCAGCACTTTGGGAGGCTGAGGCAGGTGGATCATGAGGTCAGGAGTTCAAGACCAGCCTGACCAAGATGGTGAAACCCCATCTCTACTAAAACTACAAAAAATTACCTGGGCGCAGCGGCAGGCGCCTGTGATACCAGCTGCTCAGGAGGCTGAGGCAAGAGAATCGCTTGAACTCGGAGGGCAGAGGTTGCAGTGAGCAGAGATTGTGCCACTGCACTCCAGTCTGAGCGACACAGTGAGGCTCAAAAAAAAAAAAAAAGCGTATATATTATATATTTCCTTTGTTTTTTGAGATGGAGTCTCTCTTTGTTGCCCAGGCTGGAGTTAAATGGCGTGATCTCGGCTCACTGCAACCTCCTCCTTTCAGGTTCAAGTGATTCTCCTGCCTCAGCCTCCCAAGTAGCTGGGATTACAGGTGTGAGCCACCATGTCTGGCCAATTTTTGTATTTTTAGTAGAGATGGTGTTTCACCATGTTGGCCAGGCTGGTCTTGAACTCCTGAACAAAGGTGATCTGCCTGCCTCGGCTTTCCAAAGTGCTGGGATTACAGACTTGAGCCACTGCGTCTGGCCTCAGAATTTGTTTTTTATCCTGAAATCAGCAGGAAGCACTGAAGGGGTTTTGTTTTGTTTTGTTTTTTTGAGACAAAGTGTCCTGTGCCCCAGACGAGTATAGTGGCACGATCTGTGCTAATTGCACCCTCCCCCTCCCAGCTTCCAGAAATTCCCCTGCCTCAGCCTTCCAGGTAGCTGGGATTACAGGCATGCGCCGCTACGCCTGGCTAATTTTTGTATTTTTAGTAGAGATGACGGTTTCACCATGTTAGCCAGGCTGATCTCAAACTCCTGACCTCAGGTGATCTCCTGACATCAGGTGATCGCCCGCCTCGGCCTCCCAAAGTGCTGGGATTACAGGCGTGAGCCACTGCACCCAGCCTAGGCACTGAAGGGTTTAAGCAGAGTTGGGAACACGATCATGTTTGCATTTCGAAAATAACTCATACTGAGGTTTGAAGAACAATTTGAAATGGGGGAAGACTGGCCATTTGAATACACTTTCCATTAAATCTTGTTGACTACCTCTCAGATCTGTTTTTAGTGTTTTGTGGGTTTTTTGGTTTTGTTTTGTTTTGAGACAGTCTCGCTCTTTGACCCAGGCTGGAGTGCAGCGGTGCAGTGACAGCGTACTGCAGCCTCCGGAAGCATGTGCCACCACACCCAGCTAAGTTTTCTGTTTTTTGTAGATACAGAGTCTCACTGTGTTGCCCAGGCTGGTCTTGAACTGTGCACAAGCAATCCTCCTGCCTCAGCCTCCCAAAATGTTGGAATTACAGGCATGAACCACAGTGCCCAGCCAAGATCTGTTTCTTATTTTTATTTCCACTACTAAGAACTTAGAGTGACACCTCTTTGTCTTCTGCCTTGTTTTGGTAGCCTTTTGTTTCTCCCTTCCCACTCATATTTTCCAGACTCTTGCCAGAGTTCAACTTCTAAGATGCAGATTTGATCATTATATTCCCCTGCTTTAAAAACCTTCACTGGTTCCCCCATTCCTTTCTAGATGGAATCCAAGTATCTTAATCACGTAATACATCCCCTGATGTTTTTTTTGTTTTGTTTTGTTTTTTTGAGAGAGTCTCACTGTCATCCAGGCTGGAGTGCGGTAGCACGATCTTGGCTCACTGCAACCTCCGAGCCTATGACTTTCTACACTTTATTCTCACATTCTGATCTTGCCTTCACATGTTCTGTTCTGTGGGTGTTCACACCCATACTTGATTGTGAACTGATAGATAGATGTCGTGAGGAACAGATGTGGGGAGATCGTGTCAAGAAGTGTTTGCAGGCCGGGCGCGGTGGCTCAAGCCTGTAATCCCAGCACTTTGGGAGGCCAAGACGGGCGGATCACGAGGTCAGAAGATCGAGACCATCCTGGCGAATACGGTGAAACCCTGTCTCTACTAAAAAATACAAAAAACTAGCCGGGCGCGGTGGCGGGCGCCTGTAGTCCCAACTACTCGGGAGGCTGAGGCAGGAGAATGGCGTGAACCCGGGAGGCGGAGCTTGCAGTGAGCTGAGATCCGGCCACTGCACTCCAGCCTGGGCGGCAGAGCGAGACTCCATCTCAAAAAAAAAAAGAAAAGAAAAATTAGTGACAAGGACGTCTGGGATAGAGACACATAGGTGGTTCTTTTAAAATGAGCATGGAACCCAAAGATGTTTATGGCTTATGTATATATTGGCCAGAGACACTCCTGACAAAGGAGTGTCCTAGTAGCCAGGTGGAAAAGAAAGCCCATTCAAAGCCTGTCAGTCAGCCACTCCAGGACCTGCTCCATGGAGGCTGTGCACGCTCGACAGCATGATCTTCCTTCACCATGTCTGATCTGGCCACCACGACTCCAGGGTACCCAACCCCCCAAACTCAGAGGCTAACACTGAGTCCCCAGTATGGCAGGATCCCCTGGAAAAAACAGTCAGTGCCTTGGGGAAAGGATAATATTTTGTCCTCACATGAGATACATTAAAAATGTGAATTTACCTCCCCTCTCAGCACTTCCACTGACACCCTGTTCTTAGATGTAAAGAATGTTTTGTCAGCCAGGCATATGCTTGTAATCCCAGCTACTTGGGAGGCTGAGGCAGGAGAATCGCTTGAACCAGGGAGCCAAAGGTTGCACTGAGCCAAGATGGCACCACTGCACTCCAGCGCGGGCAACAGACAACAGAGTGAGACTCCATCTCAAAAAAAAAAAAAAAAAAAAGGAATGCGTTGTCCATTTTTAAGTGTGTAAATATTTCAACCCTAGTATTTTTTAAAGACTTGTTATTTGCCTCTATTTTTCAACAACTATTTCTACAAGGTAAAACTCATTAAATACATTGTCTCTATGATTATTTTCAAGGTTTCACCAAAGGTAGGAGCTGCAAATCAAAGACCTTCTTTCAATACAGAATATAGATTTACAGTTAAAGTAAAAACTTCATCAAAAAGTTCTTCCTGCAATTCAATATAGTCCAAGGTGCAATTATAGTAACTCAAAATCAAATTTTAAATATAGTTTGAATTCTCATTGTTTAATTTGTTCTGTTTTTCTCTCACTTTTTATAAAGGTGAATTCTAATGCCTTCCCAGGCAAGCTTTTCTCTCAATAATTACAATTCACCAAAACCTTTAAAAGCTGAAGATTTTCATGTGTCATCCTTTGAATACAATAATTAAAAACTTCCAATTGATTTTAAACAAACTATAACCCAAATTTATCAGAAACATAAATAGAAAATTCAATGCCCTTGTGGAACACAAAGGTTAGTTTACAAAGTCATTCTTCAAAGCCTCAAGCATAACTCAACTCTGGCCCATAGTTGGCAGTGAAGAGAGAAAGCATCATGTTTTTTCCAAAAATGATACAAAAGAAAATGTTGTAGCTCAAATACTGCAACCGTGATAAAGTGCAAGTATTTGTAAATTTTGATAATGACAGCTTCTGTTGTGGTTAGTAAAATGTTTTAGCTTGTTTGAATAAAATTATAATCATGTGTGTGTAACAGACTTATGCCTCATAGGCTCTTATTTTAGTAAAAACATTCTTTGACCACAATACTTGGCCCTACCAAATTTTGTTTTTGTCATTATCACCATAAATACAACTAACTTTAAAACTATAAATATCTCTAATATCAAACTTTATTTACAATAACTTTATTACAATAATGTTCCCTTCAAAGAGTGAACTTCCAAAAGCTTTATTTTGATTCCATGAAGCAGATGAAAAACACAAACATTATTGGGATTAACTAACTTCAATTTGAAGACTCTAAGGACATTGATCTGAATCAATCTTCATTTACCTGTTTACAAAGTTCTGCTAATGTCATGAAAATATAAATAGCTATCATTTCACTTTCTATAAATGAATGAGAAAATTTGGAATTTCAAATGAGCAAGATTAGTTTAGAAGACTAGTTATTTGATCTAAATGAAAAGTAATGATTAACCAAGTAATGTGTAAAAGCACCTTCTGCAACTGCAGGTGCTAAATTGTCATCTTTAGGCACAGTCTTATTAAAATAATCACCAATTTTTGAAGCACATGCTGAAGTTTCTTCATGAGATTTTTGTCTTCTGCTTTTTATGTGGTCAGTGAGGCAAAATAGGATCTGGAGACAGGGAGCACTTCAGCCTTTGATTGGTCATCAGCCCAGTCTTTGTTTGTACAGGGGGTAACTTCACTTCAACCTCCAATGGGTCATGGGCCAAGTCTTCATTTGCATAGAGTATAACTTCACTTCAGCCTCTTTTATGTCCCGGGCCAAGGCTTCACTTCAGCCTCCAACTGGTGGCAGGCCAAGTTTTCTTTTAAACAGGGAGTAACCAATAGGAAATCTCTAAAGGCTACTTAAACCCCAGAAAATTTGCAACTAGGGCTCTTGAGCCTCTTGCTCCAGCCAGCTCCTGCTCTGTGGAGTGTACTTTCACTTCAATAAATCTATGCTTTTGCCTTCCATTGCCTGGTTTGTGCATTTTGTCCAATTCTTTGATGAACACACCAAAAACCCATACAACTCCTAGTCAAGACTCTCCACCAGTAACAGTCAGTAATATCATTATGGGTCTGCTGATGGGTGGTAAATATTGACAAACATTGGTGGCAAGTTACACATTCATCATCAACTTTTTTAAGAAGTAAAAAAATGTATTACTTAAGTTTTCATTAAACATAGATCACCATTTTTGTAGGTTTTTGCTGCCAATGAGTTCATCAAAAACAAATAAATAAGCCAGGCACGGTGGCTCGTGTCTGTAATCCTAACACTTTGGGAGGCCAAAGCAGGCAGATTGCTCAAGTCCAAGAGCTAGAGACCAGCTAGACAAGATAGGGAGAGCCTGGGCAAGACAGGGAGATCCCGTCTCTACAAAAAATTAGCCAAGTATGATGGTGCATGCCTGTAGTCCCAGCTACTCTGGAGGCTGAGGGAGGAGGATTGCTTGAGCCTGGGAGGCAGAGGTTGCAATGAGATATAACTGCACTACTGTATTCCAGCCTGGGTGACAGAGCAAGACCCTATCTTAACAAATAAATAGCTGTAGTCATTTAACCATAAAATAAATGATAATGCCAGAGTATTCAGGCTACTTTTCCTATTCTCCGTGGCAGAATAGCATAGCCTCTACTTCTATACACATTTACTGTACACCTATCTTATAATCCCACATTTCTCAATGACCACGGTGACCAGCAGCCTGGTGGCCACAGCANAAAAAACTAGCCGGGCGTGGTGGCGGGCGCCTGTAGTCTCAGCTACTTGGGAGGCTGAGGCGGGAGAATGGCGTGAACCCGGGAGGCGGAGCTTGCAGTGAGCCGAGATCACGCCACTGCACTCCAGCCTGGAAGCACAGCGAGACTCCGTCTCAAAAAAAAAAAAAAAAGACCAAGCATGGTGGCTCATGCCTATAATCCCAGCACTTTGGGAGGCCAAGGCTGGAGGATTGTTTCAGCCCAGGAGTGGGAGACCAGCCTGGGCAACATAGGGAGACCTTGTCTATTTAAAAAAAAAAAAAAAAAAAAAAAAGAAGAGCTGGGCGTGGTGATGCATGCCTGTAATCTCTGCACTTTGGGAGGCCGAGGTGGGTGGATTACTTGAAGTCAGGAGTTCAAGACCAGCCTGGCCAACATGGTGAAACCCTGTCTCTACTAAAAAATACAAAAAATTAGCCAGGTATGGTGGTGCATGCCTGTAATCCCAGCTACTCCAGAGACTCCAGAGGATGAGGCAGGAGGATTGCTTGAACCCAGGAGGCAGAGGTTGCAGTAAGCCAAGATCGCCACTTCACTCCAGTCTGGGTGACAGAGTGAGACTCTATCTCAAAAAAAAAAAAACAAAAAAACATTTGGGTGTGGTAGCAGGTTCCTGTAGTCCTAGCTACTCAGGAAGATTGCTTGGGCCCAGGGGTTCAAGGTTACATTGAGCTATGATTGCACCAGTACGCTCTAGCCTGGGTGAGAGAGTAAGACCCTGTTTCTAAAATATATACATATTTTTATATCAGACAGGTAATATACTGAGGTCATAACATGGTTTGAGGGAGGCACATATTACACATGTGTGTGAAAACCCAATCATCATGTTGATGAACTACAAAAGGATCAAAGATACTATTTTTTTTAGCGCAAAATTTCAAACATACACAAAAGTAGAAAGAAGAGTACAATAGGCCGGGCGTGGTGGCTTACCTCTGTAATCCCAGTACTTTGGGATGTTGAGGGGGGTGGATTACCTGAGGTCAGGAGTTTGAGACAAGCCTGGCCAACATGGTGAAACCCTGTCTCTAGTGAAAATACAAAAGAAAAAATTAGCTGGGTGTGGTGGTGCATGCCTGTAGACCCAGCTACTCAGGAGGTTGAGGCAGGAAAATAGCTTGAACCTGGGAGGTGGAAGTTGCAGTGAGCTGAGATTGTGTCACTGCACTCCAGTGTGGGTGACAAAGCAAGACTCCATCTCAAAAAAAAAAAAAAAAAAAAAAGAAGAGTACGATAAACTCCTATTACCCAATATCTGGTTTCAATAATTACTAATACACTGTCAACCTTATTTCATCTATACTACACATGCTCTATTCCTTCCTTATTATCATTATTTTTCTTTTATTATTTTGAGACAGAATCTCGTTCTGTTGCCCAGGCTGGAGTATAATGGCGGGATCTCAACTCACTGCCACCTCCACCTCCCAGGTTCAAGTGATTCTTCTGCCTCAGTCTCCCGTGTAGCTGGGATTACAGGCGCTTGCCACCACGCCTGGGTAATTTTTGTACTTTGTTTTGTTTTTTGAGACAGAGTCTCACTCTGTTGCCCAGGTGGGAGTGCAGTGGCACGTTCTCGGCTCACTGCAACCTCTGTCTCCCGGGTTGGAGTGATTCTCCTACCTCAACCTCCCAAATAGCTGGGACTACAGGCATGTGCCACCACGCCTGGCTAATTTTTGTATTTTTAGTAGAGATGGAGTTTCACCATGTTGGCCAGGCTGGTCTCGAACTCCTGACCCTGTGATCCACCTACCTCAGCCTCCCAAAGTGCTGGATTACAGGCGTAAGCCACTGTGGCTGGCCCAGTCTTAGATTTTTTATTACCCCCAAATTTTGCCTTCTGGCTGTTTACATTGTCTTCTCTTCCAATCCCAAACCCAGGCAACCACTAATCTGATCTATTAATTTAACCATCCTAGAGCTGTTCATCTTACTGCTGCTGCCCAGATGAAAGTTCTGGGATTTCCCTTAAACACTTAAAAGTAAAATAATCCTGTGGATTAAGATTACGATCCACAGGATTATTTTACTTTTTCTTTCTGTGCTAAATCTCTTATTTCCTGGATCCCGTGTCATCTTCTTTCTTGGTTTTACCCTCCTCTTTCAGGGGGCACCTCTTTAAACACATTCCTGAGAATAGTTGCCAGGGTGCATTATCACTACATTACTACTTTTTCTTTTTGTCTTTTTCTTCTTTTTGAGACAGAGTTTGCCCAGGCTGGAGTGCACTGGCACATTTTCCATTCACTGCAACCTCCACCTCCCAGGTTCAAGCTATTCTCCTGCCTCAGCCTCCCGAGTAGCTGGGATTACAGATGCCCGCCACCATGCCTGGCTAATTTTTTAATTTTTAGTACAGATGAGGTTTCACCATGTTGGCCAGGCTGGTCTCAGACTCCCGACCTCAGGTGATCTGCCTGCCTTGGCCTCCCAAAGTGTTGGAATTACAGGTGTGAGCCACCGCGCCTGGCCACTCCCCACCTTTTTTTTTTTAAGATGGCCTTTTGCTCCTGTTGCCTAGGCTGGAATGCAATGACACGATCTCGGCTCACCATAACCTCCGCCTCCCGGGTTCCAGTGATTCTCCTGCTTCAGCCTCCCGAGTAGCTGGGATTACAGGCATGCACCACCACACCCGGCTAATTTTCTATTTTTAGTAGAGACGGGTTTCTCCATGTTGGTCAGGTTGGTCTCGAACTACTAATCTCAGGTGATCTGCCTGCCTTGGCCTCCCAAAGTGCTGGGATTACAGGCATGAGCCAAGACACCCAGCCCTAATTTTTGTGTTTTTAGTAGAGATGGGGTTTCACCATGTTGGTCAGGCTGATCTACAACTCCATATCTTGTGATCTGCCTGCCTCGCCTAGTGCTGTGATTACAGGCATGAGACACTGCGCCCAGCCCACAAGTGCACTTTTAATGTTATGGACGCTATTTTTTTATGACTTCCAGAATATTCTATAACTTAGACCCCATCGTTTAATATTCCCAATTGAACATTTTCTTCCAATATCTGTATTAAGAACTCTGCAAGGGGTATCTTTGTCACACTTATGTGAGGATTTCCGTAGGCTAGAGTCCTACAAGGGGAATTGCTGGGGCAGAATGTTAACTAGTTAGGTATGAGCAGAGCAGCAGAGCGCTCCCCCTCCCCACATACACCAGGACTACTGCGCGACAATCAAATGATGGTCAGGCGGTTCTTAACTGTTTCTCTAACGTTCACCGGCGCCAGCGAAAGGCAGTCTCCTAATAGAAAACACCTGAAACTGATCAGTAGCTTCCCAATAAGATCTCAGGAGTCGGGAGAAGCAGTGCAAGTTCCCGAAAGTATGCCAACATATAAAACCTCAAGTCAAGAGGTCAAGCTGCGCACTTGGTTTCTCAAGGCGCCTGCTTGGCCGTCTTCCAAGTTGTACTTTCCTCCTTTTCTTTCCGTCCTGTTCTAAAGCTTTTTGATAAACTTTTACTTCTACTCTGAAACTTGCCTAGGTCTCTCATTCTGCCTCATGCCCTTCGTGGAATTCTTCTGAGGAGGCAAGAACTACGGTTACTGCTGTCCCCTACCTATGCACGGGGTAACTGCCACCGCTAAGAAGGGTAGAATCAGCTTTTCTTTTCTTTTTTCGGGACAGAAAAGTCTGCTCTGTCGCGCGGCTGGAGTGCAGTTGCACGATCTCGGCTTACTGTAACCTCCGCCTCCCGGGTTCAAGCGATTCTCCTGCCTCAGCCTCCCGAGTAGCTGGGACTACAGGCGCGCGCCACCACGCCCGGCTAATTTTTGTATTTTTAGTAGAGAAGGGGGTTTCACCATGTTGCCCAGGCTGGTCTCGAACTGCTAACCTCAAATGATCTGCCCGCCTCGGCCTCCCAAAGTGCTGGGATAAAGACATGCGCCACCGCGCCCGGCTGAGAATCAGCATTTCTCTCACATCTGATCTTTCCGTGTGTTCAGGCAGAAGGAAGGCACGGTGGGCTGAGAATCACACGCCCCCTCTCTTTCCTCCCGGGCCTAACGCACTCTTCTCTCTGTCCCGCCACGTGCTGAGTTCGCGAGCCCCCATCACTCATGCATCCAAACCGACTAGATTTTTGCTTCCATTTCCCTCCCGGAAAAGGCGGGACACCGAAGACCGGCGTTTCCGCCGCTGAGAGGCCGAGGCGGGGAGGACGCCGCGTAGCCGTCCCGAGCTGATGACGTCAAACGCGGTGTGCTCACCCACGTGTGGTGCAGCTTTCCCGGTGTCCGCGCTGGAGCGGAGGACGCCTTTCCTGGGGGCGTAGTTGGTGGCTGCTCGGGCACTGGGACCTCGGCGGCTTGGGGACGCCGGCCGCGAAGTAGGGAGCGCAGGTGGCCGCTCCGGGTGAGGGCCGTGGGTCATGGAGCACTTCTTGCTGGAGGTGGCAGCCGCGCCGCTGCGGTTAATCGCAGCCAAGAACGAGAAGAGCCGCAGTGAGTTGGGCAGGTTCTTGGCCAAGCAGGTAAGACGTGAAGGGAGAGGGAAAGCGCCAGACCGACTGGGTCGCCCCACTAGTAAGCTTCCTGCGCTCCCCTGCCGAGACTCGCCGCTTTAAGGGGAGAGTGATGCGGCCTCCGGTCAAGCTGGCTCCCACCTCTGGGCTGGCGCAGGTCGTGGAGGTTTCCGAGAGTGTTTGAGGCGATTGGAAGGAGTCTTGTTTTTATCTGGAAGAGCCTTCCAGTACTCTTCCCATCGCCTCTCACCCCTATGCATGCGCTTTGGCTGCTTGTGGCCGAGGTGGCCTTCCGAAAGGAAGGTGGTTTGTTTTTCTGAAATTGAGGTTGCGTTTCTGCCGTTTTGACAAGTGTACGTATTACCTAAGTGTGCGTAGTCCAGCCACTCCTGTTAGTTTGGGTGAACCACTGACAAATACTGATTGCATTCCTGCTGTGCGTAAGGAACGGTGTGGCGCTGTGAGAAAGTGGATAAATTCGTTACGATGTCTGCCATAAGGGAAATTTGCATCTATTTTTGGAGACAGTTCGTAAACACTTAAAACAGCTGAAGGACAAACCAAGACAGCGAATACTAAGTGTAACTGTACGAATTATGAGGTTAACTAGAGTTTTCTGGGAAATGGGTCTTCGGGCTTTTAAGAACCTTCTCATTGACTCCTACCTGAGTTGAAGACTTTTTTTTTTTTTTTTGAGACAGAGTCTCGCTCTGTTGCCAGGCTGGAGTGCAGTGGCGCGATCTCGGCTCACTGCACCCTCCGCCCCCCGGGTTCAAGCGATTCTCCTGCCTCAGCCTCCAGAGTAGCTGGGATTACAGGCGCACGGAACCACGCCCAGCTAATTTTTGTATTTTCGGTAGAGACAGGGTTTCACCATGTTGGCCAGGGTGGTCTCGATCTTTTGACCTCGTGATCCGCCCGCCTCGGCCTCCCAAAGTGCTGGGATTACAGGCGTGAGCCACAGAACAGGTGTGTGTGGGCCCAGGTACTTGGGTCCCAGGTGTAGCTAATTAATTTTTTTTTTTTTTTTTTTTTTTTTTGGAGACAGAGTCCCGCTCTGTCGTCCTGACTGGAGTGCAATGGCCCACCATCTCAGCTCACTGCAACCTCCACCTCCCGGGTTCAAGCGATTCTTCTGTCTCAGCCTCCCGAGCAGCTGGGATTACAAGCGTGCGCCACCGTGCCTGGCTAATATTTTGCATTTTTAGTAGAGATAGGGTTTCACTGTGTGGGTCAGGCTGGTCTCAAACTCCTGACCTCAGATGATCCACCCGCCTCAGCCTCCCAAAGTGCTGGGATTACAGGCGCGAGCCGCGGTGCCCTTCCCTGAAGTATTTTTTTGATGTATCTCCAGCCCAATTATTCTGGGGAGTGGGGCCAATTTTGCTCCCAGGGACAAATCTGGAGACCTTTATGGTTATCACAACTGTTCATTATGGGGGCGCTACTAGCATCTAGTGCATCAAGGCCAGGGATGCCGCCAAGCATTCTGTTATGTATGGGACAACTCCCTACAACAGAGTTATCCATGGTAAATGGCAGTGGTGCAAAATTGAGAAAGAAATCCTGCCCCAGCCTGGTTGTTTAGTCTCTGCTCAGGGCTTGCTATTTCAGCAACACTAAGCTGCCTGCAGTGACTGCAGGTTGTTACCCTCTACTGTTGTTGACTGGAGTCACCTCCCATTGTTAACTTCTGTTGTTATTTATTGTCTTGGTCATTACTTGCCTCATTGACTTTGCATTTCCTTTCCTTAGAAGGCTGCATCTCTCTTCTGTGCCCTGCTCAGTTAACTTGTTTGTTCTGGAAGACTGCTTTTGAAATGGTTTTCCCCAGGAAGACTTTTCTGACTTTACCCTTTCCTCTTCCTCTTAACCTTTGTTTCAACTAACTGATTATCAGTAGTTGGTTGAGAGTATGTCCAGAGAAGGGGACTGTGTAGCTGTAGTGTCCAATACAGTGTCTGATATGCAGTAGGCAGTAAATGTTTATTGAACAGATTAATGTACTCACAAACTGTGATACTTTTGTCGATGGAAAGTGTCAAACTCTAAAATATTTTAAGAGATTTATTCTGAGCTAAGTGTGAGGGACCATGGCTCATGACGCAGCCCCAGGAGATCCCGAGAACATACGCCCAAGGTGATTGGGCTACCGCTTGGTTTTATACATTTTAGGGAGACCTAAGACATCAATCAGTACAAGTAAGACGTACATTGGTTTGGTCTGGAAAGCTGGGACAACTCGAAGGGTGAGAGGGGTGGTCTTCCAAGTCACAGGTGGATTCAAAGATTTGCTGACTGGCAATTGGTTGAGAGTTTATTTAAATCCCTGGAATCAATAGAATGGAGTGTCTGGGTTAAGATAGGGGTGTGGAGGCCAGGCGCAGTGGCTCACACCTGTAATCCCAGCACTTTGGAAGACCGAGGCAGGTGGGTCACAAGGTCAGGAAATCGAGATCATCCTGGCTAACATGGTGAAACCCTGTCGCTACTAAAAATATAAAAAATTAGCCGGGCGTGGTGGTGGGTGCCTGTAGTCCCAGCTACTCCGGCGGCTGAGGCAGGAGAATGGCGGGAACCTGGGAGGCGGAGCTTGCAGTGAGCCCAGATTGCACCACTGCACTCCAGCTTGGGCGACAGAGTGAGACTATCTGGGGTGGTGGAAAAAAGATAGAGGTGTGGAGACCAAGGTTCATATTATGCAAATGAAGCCTCCAGGTAACAGGTTTCAGAGATAATAGATTGCAAATGTTTCTTTTAAAATTTTTTTATTATTATTTTTTAAAGTGATAGGATCTTACTCTGTTGTCCAGGCTGGTCTGGAACTCCTGGGCTCAAGTGATCCACCTACCTTAGCCTCCCAAAGTGCTGGGATTATAAGCCTAGCCTGTAAATGTTTTTTTTTTTTCCCCGAAATGTAGTCTCCTTCCCCCCCACCCCCAGACGGAGACGGAGTCTTGCTCTGACACCTAGGCTGGACTGTAGTGACGCAATCGCGACTCACTGCAACCTCTGCCTCCTGGGTTCAAGCAGTTCTCCTGCCTCAGCCTCCCGAGTAGCTGGGATTACAGGTGCCTGCCACTGCACCTGACTAATTTTTGTATTTTTAGTAGAGACGGGGTTTCACCATGTTAGCCAGGCTAGTCTTGAACTCCTGACCTCAGATGATCCACCCGCCTTGGCCTCCCAAAGTGCTGGGATTACGGGCGTGAGCCACTGTGCCCAGCCACAAAACAGTCTTTATTATGAGAAAGCAGTGTTATCTAGTTTTTATTATAAGAAAGCAATGCTCTCTGGTTTCTTTCTAATAAAATGACAAAGCAGGTTTCTTAAATAATTTACAAAGGGCAGGAATTGCTCTTGAACGGGGCTACCCCTCCTGGCACACCCACAGTGCTCTGCCTTGAGCATATAAATAGGTACCTGTGAGCCCAGAGTTTAAGCCTGGAACTATCTCCTGTGCCTTCCTCCAGAGTCCTGGTAGGGAAAGCAGGGCTGAGAGTGGTGTTCCCAAGAGCCTTGGCACCGGAAACACAGTGGGCGAATAACTTTGTGGATGACTCCCCAAAAACCAAGTACATGGGTACACAGTTCAGAGCTCTCAAACATCTGATGCCGGCTCTTCACATTGTAGATGAAGCAAATACCAGGCTCAAGGTCAAGTATACGATGAATTTCTAAGCCCAAGAGTCCCCTTGGGGGACTCCCCACCTCTGCAAGGTCTCCCCAAGACACTCTCAGGCTGTGGCAGGCAGTCACTGATGGGTCCAGATGTGGCTGCAACAGGGGGGCTCTGGGCCCCTTGCTACTCAGGTCTTTTTTAGCAGCGGCCCAGGGGTACTGATGACTCCTGGGAGCTTCCACCAGGAAGCTCATGGGGAAGCACAGACATTCTTGGGTATGAAGTTTTGGTGGTCAGACAGGGCTTGTTTCCTGCAGGGCACTTCCTCAATCATGAATGAGAGTGTCATTTCACCACTCTCTTCCGCCATAATGGCTTCATCCAGCTCTTGGGACAGCTTCTGGAGATGCGGAATTCCTGCCCCCCATAGCCTCTAGGTCACTATCATACTCGCTAGGAGAGCAGAGGAGCTCTGTCGAGGAGCAGGGGCTCTGGAAGGCAGCCTCCTGCTTCCACTGCCGTAGAGGGTGGGCACGTGAGCCTGTCCAGGTAGAGAGGTGGTGATGCACAGGGGGTCTGTGGCTGAGTGGTCAGGGGCAGCTCTGGACAGCCGAATACTCTTCTGGCTCAGGCTGCAAGTTGGGGAGCCACTGCCCTCCCTTTTTTAAGCTTTTTTTCCTCCTCCTGGCCTTCACCTGGGTCTCCACCAGCCACTTGGTGCTGCTTTGGCAGGACTTCTGGATTCTCTGTGACATGGCTGGGTGCTCTTAGCTGAGCGAGCTGCAGCCTGGAGTCTCTTGCTGCCCTGACTCTGGTTTCTAGGGGTTTCCAGGAGGTGCCTGCCCGGAGGTTGGGGTTGACAGCTCTTCGGGACAGCTTCCTTTGGAACTGTCTGCACAGAGAACCCAGGGCCCTGGCGGAGATCTCCTGATGACTGGCCATAGGCTGCAGCTCCTTGCCGGCCAGCAGCTGCCCCTGGTGCTGGAGAGCTCTCGCATCCTGCCACGAGAAGCCATCTGTCTGGCTAAGAGTCTTCTCTGCCCACTAGACCTCAACACCCCCAATGTCTGCCTGAAGCCGAGTACTGTAAATGTTAAATGTTTTGTGTAAGACTTAAAGAGACAGCTTTTCAGGGCCATTTCAAAATATGTCAAAGCTGTATATTTTGGGCCAGACATGGTGGCTCATGCCTGTTATCACAGCACTGTTGGAGGCTGAGGGAGGAGAATTGTTTGAACCCAGGAGTTTGAGAGCAGCTTGGGCAACATAGCAGAGAGACTCTGTCTCTACCCACCCCCCCCAAAAAAGGAGGGAGAATTAAAATACTCCTGAAATACTTCTTTCAGGGTTTGCTCTCTGTCATATTGGTATCTTAATTGCTACAAGTCTGTTTTGTCAGTCCTAAGGTCTCGGTTTTAATGTTAATGCTGGTCAGCTGTGCCAGAATTCCAAAAGGAAGAGAGTATTATGAGGCGTGTCTGACCGACCATTCCCAGTGTGGTGTGAACTAGTGTTTCAGGTTTACTTTAGAACGCTCTTGGCTGAGAGGAGAAGGATTCACCTTCATTCAGTTGGTTGGGGGGCTTATAATTTTATTTTTGGTTTACACTTTCTTTTTTATTTTTTAAGACAGGGTCTGGAGAGCAGTGGCCTTGACATCCTAGGTTCAACTGATCATCTTACTTCAGGACCTTCCCCATCCCCTCCAGTAGCTGGAACTATAAGCATGCCACTGCGTCTGGCTAATTTTTTTTTTTTTTAATCTTAGGTAGAAACAAAGTCTTGCGGCGTTGCCCAGGCTGTTCTCAAACTCCTAGGCTCAAGCAGTCCTCTCACCTTGGCCACCCAAAATGCTGGGATTACAGGCATACTTACTTATTTTTGGCAGAACATACCTTTAACTTTCAGTGTTTTAAGCAAATGATGACAGTGGTGATGCTTTAATGCTTCCCCTGTCCGAGACAGGGTCTTCCTTTATGGCCCGGGCTAGAGTACGGTGATGCAATCATAGCTCACTTTAGCCTTGACCTCCTGGGCTCAAATGGTCTTCCCACCTCAGCCTTCTGAGTAGCTGGGACAACAGGTGCACAATACCATGCCTGGCTAATTTCCTTTTTTTTTTTTTTTTTTTTTTTTTTTGAGACAGAGTCTTTCTCTGTCACCCAGGCTGGAGTGCCATGGTGTGATCTTGGCTCACTTCAACCTCCGCCTCCTGGGTTCAAGCAATTCTTCTGCCTCAGCCTCCCAAGTAGCTGGGATTACAGGCACCTGCCACCATGTCCGGCTAATTTTTTGTATTTTTAATAGAGATGGGGTTTTGCCATGTTGGCCAGGCTGTTTTCGAACTCCTGACCTCATGTGATCCTCCCGCCTCTGCCTCCCGAAGTGCTGGGATTACAGGCATGAGCCACTGCGCCCAGCTTTGCCTGGCTAATTTCTAAAAAAATTTTGTGGCCAGGCACGGTGGCTCACACCTGTATCAGACTTTGGGAGGCCAAGGTGGGCAGGTCACCTGAGGTTGGTAGTTCGAGACCAGCCTGACCAACATGGAGAAACCCCTTCTCTACTAAAGATACAAAATTAGCCAGGCGTGGTGGCACATGCTGTAATCCCAGCTACTGGGGTGGCTGAGGCAGGAGAATCTCTTGAACCCAGGAGGCAGAGGTTGTGGTGAGCCGAGATTGCGCCATTGCACTCCAGCCTGGGCATCAACAACGAAACTCCGTCTCAAAAAAAAAAAAAATTTTAGTAGAGATGGGGAGTCTCACTATGTTGCCCAGGCTGGTCTTGAACTCCTGGGCTCAAGCCATGCTCCCACCTTGGCCTACCAAAGTGTTGGGATTGCAGGTGTGAGCTACCGCACCCAGCCTAATTGCTTAGGTTTTATAGAGTAGTTTAGGAATTGTTTCTCTTTAGCTGAAAATACACATTTCAGCTGATACATGTAATTATAAATAATAACACTGAGGTAGAAAAACCTGCCTTATCCTTTTAATTAACTGCTTTGAGAAGGGCTAACTGATCAGTTAGCAGTTGAATATGACAATATAGTAGTTTCATTACTCAAAACAGTAAAAAGCTATAAGTTAAGCATACAGACATACAAATATGAAAAGCGCTTTTTTCCTCTTCTATTTTTGTTGGCTAGTTGTTGGGGGAATTGATGAATTTTGTTATATCTGAGGAACGAAATTGTTTGGTATTTTTGGTGGGAAGAGAAGAGCTGAGCCACCTTAAAAATGTTTTTTCTTGGCCAGGCATGGTGGCTGAGCTCAGACAATCCACCTGCCTCGGCCTCCCAAAGTGCTAGGATTACAGGCATAAGTAACCACACCCGATGGATAAAAATGTTTTTTCTTGGCTGGGCGCGGTGGCTCATGCCTGTAACCCCAGCACTTTGAGAGGCCACGGTGGGTGAGTCACGGGGTCAGGAGTTCGAGACCAGCCTGGCCAACATAGTGAAACCCCGTCTCTCTGAAAATACAAAAATTAGCTGGGCGTGGTGGTGCATGCCTGTAATCCCAGCTACTCAGGAGGCTGAGGCAGGAGAATTGCTTGAACCCGGGAGGTGGAGGTTGCAGTGAGCTGAGATCAGGCCACTGCACTCCAGCCTAGGCAACAGAGTAAGACTCCATCTCAGAAAAAAAAAAAAAATTTCTTGTATTTGTTAAGTAATCAGTATTTTTCAGCTTTCCTCATACTTGCTTATATCCCAGCCACCTAAATAAAACCAATTTAAGCTTCACAGAATATTAACAGAAGTGAGAAAATACAGAGGTGTAGCCAGAAGGAATGCAGTCCTTTCCCTTTTCCAGTGGGTCCCAGTCTCCCAAGGAGAAAGGCAGGATTTCCTAAGAATGTTTCGGGAGTAATCACAGGTTTAAGAAGTAAATCCTGGGGCCGGGCGCGGTGGCTCAAGCCTGTAATCCCAGCACTTTGGGAGGCCGAGACGGGCGGATCACGAGGTCAGGAGATCGAGACCATCCTGGCGAACACGGTGAAACCCCGTCTCTACTAAAAAATACAAAAAACTAGCCGGGCGAGGCGGCGGGCGCCTGTAGTCCCAGCTACTCGGGAGGCTGAGGCAGGAGAATGGCGTAAACCCGGGAGGCGGAGCTTGCAGTGAGCTGAGATCCGGCCACTGCACTCCAGCCCCGGCGACAGAGCCAGACTCCGTCTCAAAAAAAAAAAAAAAAAAAAAAAGAAGTAAATCCTGGCTGGTTGCAGTGGCTCACACCTATAATCGCAGCACTTTAGGAGGCCGAAGTGGGCGGATCACGAGGTCAAGATACTAGACCATCCTGGCCAACATGGTGAAATCCCATCTCTACTAAAAATACAAAAATTAGCTGGGCGTGGTGGCACACTCCTGTAGCCCAAGCTACTTGGGAGACTGAGGTAGGAGAATCGGTTGAACCTGGGAGGGAGGCGGAGGTTGTAGTGAACCGACATCGTACCACTGCACTCCAGCCTGGCTACAGAGTGAGACTCTATCTCAAAAAAAAAAAAAAAAAAAAAAGTAAATCCTTTAGCATTCATTGTTCTGTTTTTATTTCCTACAATAGCAAGCCAGCTGACATGGTCACAGATGCTTTGACTAGCAAGGCCCCTGGGCTTACAGAAGGAGAAAGCTGATTATGTAGTTTTCCTATAACCCCCACCCATCCCCCAGATACTCACAGGTATCCTAGCCTAGCTGGTCCCTTTTCTTGCAGGCCTGGCATTTACCCTTTCACGGGTTTTAGCACAACATTTATTATTTTTTTGAAACTGCATTAACTAGTAGTATTCATGCAGAATACTTGGAAAATTCAGGAAAGCACCACCAGTGTTGTGGGTTAAATTGTGTCTGCTGAAAATATATGTAGAAGTCCTAGCCTGTAATACCTGAATATGACCCTATTTGGAAATGAGGTCTTTGCAGATGTAATAAAGTCAAGATGAGATAATTAGATAGGGCCTTAATCCAATATGACTGTTTCTCTTTCGCCCAGGCTAGAGTGCAGTGGTGCAATTGTGGCTCATTGCATCCTCCGCCTCTTTGGTTCTAGTGATTCTCCTACCTCAGCAGCTGGGATTACAGGCGTGTGCCACCATGCGCAGCTAATTTTTGTATTTTTAGTAGAGATGGGGTTTCACTATATTGGCCAGGCTGGTCTCGAACTCCCGACCTCAAGTGATCTACCCACCTCAGCCTCCTAGAGTGCTGGAATTACAGCCATGAGCCACCACGTCCAGCCCAATATGACTGTTCTTATAAAAAGAGGAGAGAAAGACATAAAGGGAAGATGGCCATATGGCGATGACAGAAACACATATTGGAGTAATAAAGCTGCAAGACAAGGAACAGCAGGGATTGATGATGACAACCAGAAGCTAGGAAGAGGCAAGGAGGGATTCTCCCCTATAGGTTTCAAAGGAATGTGGCCTTGCTGACACCCTGATCTTGGACTTCCAGACTTTAGAATTGTGAGACAATAGATTTGTATGTTTTTAATTTGTTTTTTGTTTTGTTTTGTTTTGAGACAAAGTGAGTCTCTGTTGCCCAGGCTGGAGTACGGTGGCATGATCTCGGTTCACTGCACCCTCTGCCTCCCGGGTTCAAGCGATTCTCCTGTCTCAGCCTCCCTAGTAGCTGGGA
This sequence comes from Theropithecus gelada, assembly GCF_003255815.1. Classification (NCBI taxonomy): domain Eukaryota; kingdom Metazoa; phylum Chordata; class Mammalia; order Primates; family Cercopithecidae; genus Theropithecus; species Theropithecus gelada. The sequence goes on along the minus strand of NC_037671.1, from coordinate 88,714,430 downwards.
CTACAGGCACCCACCACCATGCCCGGCTAATTTTTGTATTTTTAGTAGAGACGGAGTTTCACCATATTGCTCAGGCTGGTCTCGAACTCCTGACCTCAGGTGACCCACCCACCTCAGCCTCCCAAAGTGCTGGGATTACAGGCGTGAGCCACTGTACCTGGCCTTTTTTTTTTAAAGTCAGTTTGTGGTATTTTGTTATCACAGCTCTAAGAAACTAATACATGTAAGAAAAACATTCGGTCAGGGACTGCCCATATTAATGTTTTGATATATAATCTACCAAACTTAAATTTTTTTTTTTTTTTTTAAATAGTTTCACTCTGTTGCCTAGGCTGGGATATAGTGGTACGATCATGGCTTACTGCAGCCTCTACCTTCCAGGTTCAGGTGATTTCCCCCAACTCTAGCCTCATGAGTAGCAGGGACTACAGGTACACACCATCAAGCCTGGGTAATTTTTTATTTTATTTTATTTTATTTTTAAATTAAATTAAATTAAATTTTATTTTTTTGAGAGGGAGTCTTGCTCTGGCACCCAGGCTTGAGTGCAGTGTTATGATCTTGACTCACTGCCCCTTCTGCTTCCTGGGTTCAAGTGATTCTCCTGCCTCAGCCTCCCGAGTAGCTGGGACTACAGGTATGTGCCATATGCCCAGCTAATTTTGTTCCTTTAGTAGAGATGGTGTTTCACTAGGTTGGTCAGGCTGGTCTTGAACTCCTGACCTCAAGTGATCCACCCTCCTTGGCCTCCCAAAATTCTGGGATTATAGGAGTGAGGCACTGCACCCAGCCACGCCTGGCTAACTTTTGTATTTTTTTGTAGAGATGTGGTTCTGCCATGTTGCCTAGGCTGGTATCAAACTCCTGGGCTTAAGTGATCTGCCTGCCTTGGCCTCCGAAAGTGCTGAGGCTACAGGTGTGAGCCACTATGTTCAGTCTTGTATATATAGTCTTTATAAATCTAGGAAGATAAAATACAAAGGTTTAAATATATATGAAGTTTAGTGCTGTAACAGGAAAGAGTAAAATATACATACTTCTTTTGTTCGTGATAGAGTAACTGGTACTGGATTAACCCTGTTGCCAAAACAACTAGAAAAACAGGAAAAAAATCCATATGAAAAACTTTAAAACATTGGATGAAAGGTAGCATAGGATTGGGATTCCTAAAAATGGGAAACAAGGTGAGCCCTAGAATGATTCCGGCTGTCTACCTGGAGTCACTTACAGGAGGACTGACTCAGAGGAGGAACGAAGTTCAGCAGTGGTGGTCCTACTGAGCTGAGAAGACAGAGCTCGGAGTTGGGGCAGTAGTTGGAATATGCTGGGAAGGGTATTATAGTAGAGGGAACAGCTCTAGAAATACGGGGTCTGGTGAGTACTGGCTGAATGTAAAGCTGTGTTTTCTTAGGGAAATTTTGTGAGCTATGCAAAGAATAACTACTGGAGTTTTTCTGTGTAGGAGATGTTCAATTCTTACTAGTTGGAGTGGAAAGACCAAGTTGAATACTGGCATAATTAGGCGTGGAACCCAGAAGGGCCACATTCTAGAGCTAAATCAGCCCTCAAAGGCCTTACTAGACCAATACTAAGAAAACTTAAAAACAAGTCTTGAAAGGATCAAGCTGACCTACAAGCTGATTAATTGCCTGCTAGAACAAAGGAAGAGAGCAAAATCTAGACACATATCTACAACGTTCAGCATCTGATTAAAAAAGTACTAGATATAGGAAAAGGAAAATGGTGGCTCATTACCAGGAGAAAAGTCAGTCACTATAACAGATCCCAAAATAATAAAGATAATTTAAATTAATAAACAAGGACTTAAAAAAGTGATTATACAATGATGATATGAATGTTCGGAAAAAGAAAAAAGAAAAAAGTGATTATAGGCTGGGCCAAGAGGAACCACTCCAGGCCAGGAGTTTATGATCAGTCTGAGCCTGGGCAACAAAGTGAGACCCCATCACTCTCAAAAACATGAAAAAAAAGTAATTGTATGTGCAGGGACTTGAAGGGAAATGTTAAACATAATGAGAGAAATTTAAGCTATGAAAAAAACCAAGTGAAACCAAAAAATACAATCTTAGCAATGAATATTTTACTGGATAGGCCTTGTCGAAGATTAGACAGTTCACAAGAAAAGAACATTGAATTACAAGATACGGCAATAGAAATTATCTAGGCTTAAACAGACAGGTTGGGAAAAAGCCGGAATAAAAATGCTTCAGTGATCTGTGAGGCATTATCAACTAGTCTACTGTATGTGAATTGGAGTTACAGGAGGAGGGAGAGAAGAGAAACAGTAGAAATATAAAAAGATAATCTCAAAATTTCTAAAGTTGATGAAAAATAATTCATAGATCCCAAAAACTCGTCATCTTAAATCTGATAAACTTAAAACCACACCAAGCCACATCATAATCAAGTTGCTAAGAAACAAGTAATAAACAACATCTTAAAAATTGCCAGAAGACACTTTACTTGTAGAGGAGCAAAGATAAAAGTGACTGTTGGTTTCTTAACAAACAACACAATGAAACATCTTTCAAATGATGAGAAAAACTGTAAACCCCCTTGTGTGGTGGTGCATACCTGTAATCCCAGCACTTTGGGGGCTGAGGTAGGTGGATCTCTTGAGCCCAGGAGTTCAAGACCAACCTGGGCAATGTGGTGAAACCCTGACTCTACTAAAAATACAGAAATTAGCCAGTCATGGTTGTGCGTGCGTGTAGACCCAGCTACTTGGGAAGTTGAGGCGGGAGGATCACTTGAGTCTGGGAAGTCGAGGCTGCAGTGAGCTGATACCGAAATACTGCAGCCTGGGTGATGGAAACCCTGTCTCCAAAAATAAAAATAAATAAAACAATGTTTGCTTAAGACAGGATTTTGTATGTAGAAAGTCTTAAGGAATCTTCAAAATAAAGAATTTCATTGCTCACAGGTCAATATATAAAAATGAGTTATATTTTTATATTTAAAATTATTGGGGAATGAAATTTATATTTTATGTATTTTATTTTTAGAGACAGAGTCTCATTCTGTTACCCAGGCTGCAGTGCAGTGGGCACGATCATGGCTTACTGCAGCCTCGTACTCCTAGGCTGAGGTGATCCTCTCCTCACTCTCTAGAGTAGCTGGGACTATAGATGCACATCGTCACCAGCTGATTAAGAAAAAAAATTAATTCAAAAAAATTTTTTTTATTGAGATGGAGTCTTGGTCTATCTGTTGCCAGGGCTGGAGTGTAGTGGCGCATTCTCAGTTCACTGCAACCTCTGCCTCCTGGGTTCAAGCCATTTTCCTGCCCCAGCCTCCCAAGTAGCTGGGATTACAGACACCTGCCACCACACCTGGCTAATTTTTTGTGTTTTTAGTAGAGACAAAGTTTCACCGTGTTGGCCAGGCTGGTCTCAAACTCCTGACCTCAAGTGATCCACCCTCCTCTGCCTCCTAAAGTGCTAGGTTTACAGGTGTGAGCCACCGCTCCTGGTCACACCAGCTAATTTTTTATTTATTTATATTTTTTTGAAGAGATGACATCTTGCCACATTGCCCAGGTTGGTCTCAAACTCCTGGCCTCAAGTGATCATCTCACATTGGCCTCCCAAAGTACGACCATGCCTGACCAGTTTTCTTTGGATATGTTTCTTTCCTCTGCAATGTAACTTACTTTATTATTTAAAAATTGGGGCCGAGCACAGTGGCTCACACCTGTAATCGCAGCACTTTGAGAGGGCAAGGCAGGAGGATTGAGCTCAGGAGTTTGAGATTAGCCTGGGCAACATAGTGAGACCCCCCTCTCTACAAAATTAAAAAATACCAGCTGGGCGTGGTGGCGCACACCTGTAATCCCAGCTACTTAGGGGGCTCAACTGGGAGGATTGCTTGAGCTTGGGAGAGTGCGCCTGCAGTGAGCTGTGATTTTACCACTGTGCTTCAGTCCGGGCAACAGACCAAGACCTTGTCTCAAAAAAAAAAAAAAAGGTATCTTTAGAGGGCTTGTTTATGCGGAAATGCAGCAGTTGAAAATGTGAGGTTTTACTCCTATCTATCATGACCAAATCTGTTAAATTTATTTTCCTCCATTTTTATGGAATCCTTCAGTTAGCCTCCTATAAAGGACAGAACTAAGACTGACAGAAATTGTTTCAAGGTAACATTTTTCCCTAATCAGTGCTTTGATCAGAATCAAATGTTTTCATGAGAGAATGCTCTATAATTGGAAGACTTTGTAAGAGCTCAGGTTAAGGTGACTTTCTGGGTGATAATTTTGGCAAAACTCGTTACATTTTTTGTATGACATTTAGGTTGTGTTCAAGGCGCACTTATATAGGTGACTAGGGTGAGCCTCCTCCTCCTCCTTTTTTCTTTCTTTTTTTTCTTTCTTTTTTTTTTTTTTGGAGACAGGGCCTTAACTATGTCACCCAGGCTGGAGTGCAGTGGCATGATCTCAGCTCACTGCAACCTCCACCTCCCAGGCTCAAGCAGTCCTCCCACTTCAGCCGCCTGAGGAGCTGGGACTACAGGCGCGTGCCACCAAGCCTGGCTAATTTTTGTACTTTTTGTAGCGATGGGGTTTCACCATGTTGTCCAGGCTGGTCTTGAACTCGTCGGCTTAAGGGATCTGTCCGCTTCAGGCTTCCAAAGTGCTGAGATGACAAGCATGAGCCACCACATATGGCCTGGGGTGAAACTTTTTGGGAGAAACTCATAGCTTGAGACTTGTAAGGTCAAAGGGCATGTCCCCATTTTAAAAGTGCTGTTACATTGCTGAGCAGAAAGGGTTGTGCGGACCTGTATATACACTAGCAATATAATGCCTTTTATACAGTTTTCAGTTTTCCTTTCTATGCTTACCTACATTCTGAACCCGGGCACTAGAATTTTGTATTCTATTTCATCTCCCATATCAAAGTGTTGCTCTCTACTTTGGATCTGTTTTTTGTTTATTAGAGGCTGATGCCTTGATCAGCTTGATAGGGATATCCTCATTCACTCCCAGGAGTTAATTTTTTACCTCTGTCCTTTCCTCAGGAGTTGTAAGTTTTGTCTACTAACTGCAGAATTCCATTTTTTTCTTCAAGAGTTAAAAGAGCTGGGGGAAGTTTGGGGTTTTGGATTCCCTGGAGATTGTTGAAACCCCAGCATATAGATTCTTTTTCAGAGAAGTCGTGTAGCTTTTAAATGGAATCCGGGTATTAGTTCCTGTACCTCAAACTCCAGTGTACTGAAACTTATTTGTAACAACCTTTATATTAACTCTAATCCTCTACTGAAAAAAGTTTCTACAGTATTTTATAATGGAATCTCACTTATGAAGTCTGGAAATTGGACATTTTAGTTCCAACCCAGGACTCTTCTCTGCTTTTCTACAACAGTGCAGATGAGTATTATTTATATAGATATTTTGGGCTAGGCATGGTGACTTATGCCTGTAATCCCAGCACTTTGCGAGGCCGAGGCAGTTGGATCACCTGTGGTCAGGAGTTCGAGACCAGCCTGGCCAACATGGTGAAACCCCCATCTCTACTAAAAAAAGAAAAAAAGAAAAATACAAAACTTAGCCTGATGTGGTAGGTGCCTGTAATCCCAGCTACTCATGGGAGGCTAAGGCCTGAGAATCGCTTGAACCTGGGAGGCGGAGGTTGCAGTGAGCCGAAATTGCGCCACTGCACTCCAGCCTGGGAGATGGAGCAAGACTCTGTCTCCAAAAAAAAAAATGAAAGATGTTTTGTTTTGCCTTTTTCAGGTGTGGACATCTCAAGATCGCCAGTGTGTCCTGAGTACCTTAGCACAGTTGCTCTTGGATAAGGACTGTACTGTGCTGGTTGGTCGCCAGCTTCGCCCTCTCCTTTTGGATTTGCTGGAAAGGAATGCCGAAGCCATTAAAGCTGGAGGCCAAATCAACCATGATCTGCATGAACGACTCTGTGTGTCGATGAGCAAACTCATCGGTAACCATCCTGATGTCCTCCCGTGAGTAGCAATTTTATTATTCACATTTCCCCTTCAGGTGATAGAACCTACTGTCTCCTGGGATGTAAGGGAGTCTGAGCTGAAAAGGGAAAACAAATACAGAAAGGAGAGAGATAAATAGTATTGTTTTATAAAAAGAGTCACAGCAGAATCCATTTATCCAGCTCAGTTTAGTGAGCATTTACTAGTTTTCTCTTAAATCTTGGCTATCAGAACAGACCTGGAAAGATGGTCAGGATATGTCCCCAATGCTCTCAAGGATTGTATCATGTGACAAGACATGCATATACAGCGGAGTAAATGAGGTTTAACTGAGATTCTTATAGCATCCACCTCTAATGGGAAAGATTCCTTGCTTATTAGAGCAGCTGAAGGAGTGGATTAGAAGAGCTGTAGTATCCCTTCCAAATTCTATGAATTTATCTGAATTAGTGTACTAAGAGCTGTGTTAGAGCTGGGTTTTAATGTAACTTTTTTTTTTTATTTTTTTTTTATTTTTTTTTTTATTTTTGAGACGGAGTCTCGCTCTGTCACCCAGGCTGGAGTGCAGTGGCGCGATCTCGGCTCACTGCAAGCTCCGCCTCCCAGGTTCACGCCATTCTCCTGCCTCAGCCTCCCGAGTAGCTGGGACTACAGGCGCCCGCCACCGCGCCCGGCTAATTTTTTGTATTTTTAGTAGAGACAGGGTTTCACCGTGGTCTCGATCTCCTGACCTTGTGATCCGCCCGCCTCGGCCTCCCAAAGTGCTGGGATTACAGGCGTGAGCCACCGCGCCCGGCTTAATGTAACTTTTAAAGTGATAGTGAAATATGGTTTGTGAGGCGTAGTCAAAAGAGGCAGCAAAACTGAGTGTCAGGGGTTTTTAAATTGAGAAGATTTTTTAAGCTATCGCTCTAAAAATGATTAATATTCTGTATACTAATAGGACATTTCTTTCTTCTTTTTTTTTTTTTTTTTTTTTGAGACGGAGTCCCGCTCTGTCACCAGGCTGGAGTGCAGTGGCATGACCTCTGCTCACTGCAACCTCCGCCTCCCTCCTGGGTTCAACTGATTATCCTGCCTCAGCCTCCTAAGTAGCCAGGACTACGGGCGCACGCCACCACGCCCAGCTGATTTTTGTATTTTTAGTAGAGACGGGGTTTCACCATGTTGGCCAGGATGGTCTCAATCTCTTGACCTCGTGATCTGCCTGCCTCAGCCTCCCAAAGTGCTGGGATTACAGGCGTGAGCTACTGTGCCCGGCCAACAGGACGTTTCTTATATCCAATGTTTTATTTATTAGTCTTCATCAGTATAATAAATACACTGGCTTTCTTGGAAGTATGGTATCTAATCTGGTCCTTGAATGAGGAAATAAGAAATGAAGACTTGGGGGGAGAACACTGTTGGTATGAGTTTTTCTAAAAGGGGATGAGAAAAAAATGAACCTGGTTTAATGGAACTAGAAAATATACAGCCAAGTAAAGATCAGGACTCTGAGAACATTCCTGGCTTTCTCTATTTTGATATGTCAGGTATCAAAGTTCTGTCTTATAAAAAATTATGCAATTTGTTCCTTGCTTTCTTTTCACCTTGATTAAACTTGTGCTCCCAAATTCCCTCAGCTATAGCTTTGGAGACAGTTTCAGAAGGTTAGAATGACACAATAGGTGTTGATTATTTTCTTTTTTTTTTCTTTTTGAAGCAGTCTCACTCTGTCACCCAGGCTGGAGTGCAGTGGCACGATCTCGCCTCACTGCAACCTCCTCCTCCTGGGTTCAAGTGATTCTCATGCCTCAGTCTCCTGAATAGCTGGGACTACAGATGCACATCACTATACTTGGCTGATTTTTTTTTTCTGAGACAGGGTCTCACTCTGTCAGCCAGTCTGGAGTGCAGTGGCACAATCTTGGCTCATTGCAACCTCCGCCTCCCGGTTCAAGTGATTGTCCCACCATCACGCCCCGCTAATTTTTGTGTTTTCTTGTGTTTTGTTTTTTTGAGACCAAGTCTCACTCTGTCACCTAGGCTGGAGTGCAGTGGTGTGGTCTTGGCTCACTGCAACCTCTGCCTCCCGGGTTAAGCGATTCTCCCACCTCACCCCCACTCCAAGTAGCTGGGACTACAGGTGTGTGCCACCGCACCTGGCTAATATTTGTATTTTTAGTAGAGATGGGGTTTCACTATGTTGGCCAGGCTGGTCTTGAACTCCTGACCTCGCGATCCGCCTACCTCGGCCTCCCAAATTGCTGGGATTATAGGTGTAAGCCACTGTGCCTGGCCTAACTTTTGTATTTTTTTGGGTTTTCACCATGTTGTCCAGGCCAGTCTTGAACTCCTAGCCTCAAGTGATCTGCCTGCCTCAGCCTCCCAAAGTGCTGGGATTACAGGCATGAGCTACCACACCCAGAAATTATTTTCCTTTAATGTTATGTCAGAGTGTAACATTATTTCTAAATTTTACCTATACTGACTTGACCAGCACCTGCTATGAATCGTGTCTGCAATACACAGAAGTATCCTGGACTAGTAAAGAAGAAAATACAGTTCCTTTTCCTCTACATTTGCAGAACACATCACTTCTAACACCAGATGTGTGACTTTTTACCTGTATCTATCAATTGTCTGACACCGGTTTGGTAGCCTACAATTCAATTCAACTCTGAGATTATCTATCTGGAGTTAGTACTGACCCCACAGGTTAAGAATTCAGTCCCACAAGAGTATCTCACCATTCCTCCCCTGCACACCCCCTCTCTAGACAAGAATCTCAAGTCTAGGTTATCATATATGCATCTGACCAAAAGGCTATAAATCAGAGACTTCCTTGACCTACCTCTTCAGGTTTGATTATTTGCTAAAATGGCTCACAGAACTCAGGAAAACAGTTTCTTTACCAGATTATAAGTGTATTAGAAAAGGATACAACTCAGGAAGAGCCAGTTAGATGCACAGGACAAGGCATGGGGGAAGGGGACAGTAAGCATCTATGCCCCCCGCCAGCTGCAGCACCCTCTCAGCACCTCCATTTGTTTACTACCCTGAAAGCTCTCGGGACCCCATTTATTTTTGTTGTTGTTGTTGTTTTGAGACGGAGTTTCGCTCGTTGCTCAGGCTGGACTTCAGTGGCGCAATCTCATGTCACCGCAACCTCCGCCTCCCAGGTTCAAGTGATTCTCCTCCCTCAGCCTCCTGAGTAGCTGGGATTACAGGCATGTGCCACCATTCCTGGCTAATTTTGTAGTTTTAGTAGAACGGGGTTTCTCCATGTTGGTCAGACTGGTTTCAAACTCCCGACCTCAGGTGATCCGCCCGCCTAGGCCTTCTAAAGTGCTGGGATTACAGATGTGAGCCACTGCACCCGACTTGGGTTTTTTTGTGTTTTTTTTAAATGGATATTTCATTAGGAAGGCATGATTAATTATATCTTTTTTTTTTTTTTTTTTGAGGCGGAGTTTCACTCTTGTTGCCCAGGCTGGAGTGCAATGGCACGATCTCGGCTCACCGCAACCTCTGCCTCCCAGGTTCAAGCAATTCTCCTGCCTCAGCCTCCCTAGTAGCAGGGATTACAGGCATATGCCACCAGGCCCAGCTAATTTTGTATTTTTTAGAAACAAGATTTCACCATGTTGGCCAGGCTGGTCTCAAACTCCCGACCTTAGGCAGTCCACCTGCCTCAGCGTCCCAAAGTGCTGGGATTACAGGCGTGAGCCACTGCGCCCGGCATTGATTATATCTTTGACCATTGGAGATCATCTTAACCTTCATCCCCTCTCTCTTCTCTGGCAGTTGGGCTGAAAGTTTTAACTCTATTATCACTTGGTTGGTTCTCCTGGCAACCAACCTGTGGCCCTCCCCCACCCTCCCTGCTCCTTAGGGACTTTCCCATTGTCACCTCATTAACATAAACTCAGGTGTGATTGAAAGGGGGTTGAATAACAAAAGAATAGCTCTTACTGCATTGGCAATTACAATTCCTGGAGCTCTGTCCTGGAACCAGATTGAAAACTAAACATATATCACAAATAAGCTCAAGTTTTTAACAAAATTTAAGTTTCATTCTTAAAAATGTGTATACACTTTTTTCCCGTTGTGGTAGGAAAATGCATAAAATTGATCACCTTTACTATTTTTTTTTTTGGAGACGGAGTTTCGTTCTTGTTGTCCAGGCTGGAATGCAATGGCTCACTGCAATTTCCACCTTCCAGGTTCAAGTGATTCTCCTGCCTCAGCCTCCAAAGTAGCTGGCATCATGGGCATGTGCCACCACACCTGGCTAATTTTGTATTTTTAGTAGAGGTGGGGATTTCACCATATTGGCCAGGCTGGTCTTGAACTCCTGACCTTAGGTGATCCACCTGCATCGGCCTCCCAAAGTGTTGGGATTGCAGGTGTGAGCCACTGCCCCCGGCCCAACTTCACTATTTTTAAGTGTACAGTTTATTTGGATTGCGTTTTAGATTAATTTCTTGGTTTCAGTTTTGCATCTGCTGCTGGTTTGTGCTGGGCACGTGTCCCACATCAGTGCTGTCTGTCTTTTGATTGGTAAGAGCAATAGTGGGTGGGCCTAGTCACAGCCTTTATGAAGAATAGCAGATGGATTGTTGTGCTGGAGCATGCACTTTCTTTTCAAAGACATAGTCCGTGTGTAAGGTACTGTATCTATGTGACCAGTCATGCAGCCATACAGCAGAATGGGGGACCAAAATAGTTCTGCTCTTACATGTTTTAGTTAAAAACTGTATCTAGAAATGCTTAAAGGTAACATCTTGTTTGTTTTTAGACTTTTCTTCCTCTCCAAGAACTACTTTATTCTCACTGTATCCCTGTGAGGAAAATAATGCCCTAGTAGTATAATACCTATTTCCCCTTTTCTTCTTTTAGTTCCAGAAGTGATATATTCAAATAACATTCAACAATACAGAATGGTAGGAAGCTAAAGGTCTTCTCCACCCTGAAACCATACCCTCCAAAGATAGCTGGTATTAATATTTTGGTATGTTTTCTCCCCATTGTCTTTCCTCACTCTTGCACACATCAGAGTATACACACAAGTACATTAATATGCACGCATTTTAAATATGGCTTTATTGAGATAGTTTCTATATTATAAAAGTACAATTCAGTGGTTTTAGTATTTTCATCAATATATGCAGTCATCACTACAGTCAATTGCTTTTATTTTTTATTTTTAGCTCATGCTAAATTATTTTCAAAAATTTTAACTCAGGCATTTTGTTATAAAAACTTGCTACTCATACATAAACTAATATGAACTTAAAATTCATCATACAGGCTGGGCGCGGTGGCTCAAGCCTGTAATCCCAACACTTTGGGAGGCCGAGACGGGCGGATCACAAGGTCAGGAGATCGAGACCATCCTGGCTAACCCGGTGAAACCCCGTCTCTACTAAAAAAATACAAAAAAAACCAGCCGGGTGAGGTTGCGGGCACCTGTAGTCCCAGCTACTCGGGAGGCTGAGGCAGGAGAATGGCGTAAACCCGGGAGGCGGAGCTTGCAGTGAGCTCCGAGATCCGGCCACTGCACTCCAGCCTGGGCAACAGAGCAAGACTCCATCTCAAAAAAAAAAAAAAAAAATTATAAATTTGCTTCACTTTTTTTTTTTGAGACGGAGTTTCGCTCTTATTGCCTGGGCCGGAGTGTAATGGCGCCATCTAGGCTCACCGCAACCTCCGCCTCCCAGGTTCAAGTGATTCTCCTGCCTCAGCCTCCCAAGTAGGTGGGATCACCACCACACATGGCTAATTTTGTTTTTTTAGTAGAGGTGGGGTTTCTCCATGTTGGTCAGGCTGGTCTCGAACTCCCAACCTCAGGTGATCCACCTGTCTTGGCCTCTTAAAGTGCTGGGATTACAGGCATGAGCCACTGCACCCAGCCTACTTCACTTTTTAATTTGACTTTCTAGTAAATCTTCCTTTTTTTTTTTTTTGAGATGGAGTCTCTCTCTGTCGCCCAGGCTGGAGTGCAGTGGTGCTATCTTGGCTCACTGCAAGCTCCGCCTCCTGGGTTCATGTCATTCTCCTGCCTCAGTCTCCCGAGTAGCTGGGACTACAGGCACCTGCCATCATACCCAGCTAAATTTTTTTTTGTATTTTTAGTAGAGACGGGGTTTCACTATGTTAGCCAGGATGGTCTCGATCTCCTGACCTCATGATCCACCTGCCTCAGCCTCCCAAAGTGCTGGGATTACAGGCGTGAGCCACCATGCCCGGTCGACTTTCTAGTAAATCTTTAGCTTCTCTGCTTTTGGGTGGTGTGTAGGGAGATCCTCTTTTACTTGGATTAAGAGCATCATTCATTAATGAGCATCTCATATTGGCAGTAGGCCTTAGACCTAGTATTGATGCTGCCTTCTGTTTTGTCATTTTTAATTCAAACCCACCTCTGTAATAGCCACCACTGAAGGCAGATTTTGGTAGACTTTGAAAAACTTGAGGTTTTACTTGAGGTTCCATATGCTTCATGGCTTGCAAAACATAATGGCCTACGAATCCCATGGCAGCAAATCAGTCCAACTGCTACTACTGTACTGGCCACAGCTCCAGCTGGGTTCCCCTGCCTCCACTAGGAATGTGAATCATCCCAGCCCAGAGGTTGCGGCCAACAACCACGTACCTTTATCAGGGAACAACACAGCCACCGACCACAGTCCATTTTTGAACGTTTGTACACAATTTTTTAAGATAGAATTTTTTTTTTTTTAAGGTGGAGTCTCGCTCTGTCGCCAGGCTGGAGTGTAGTGGCGTGATCTTGGCTCACTGCAACCTCTGCCTCCCTCCCGGGTTCAAGCGATTCTCCTGCCTCAGCCTCCCAGTTAGCTAGGACTACAGGCATGTGCCACCACACCCAGCTAATTTTTGTATTTTTAGTAGAGACGGGGTTTTACCACATTGGCCAGGATGGTCTCGATCTCTTGACCTTGTGATCCGCCTGCCTTGGCCTCCCAAAGTGCTGGGATTACAGGCGTGAGCCACTTCGCCTGACCAGAAATTTTTGTTGTTGTTGTTGAGATGGAATTTCACTCTCATTGCCCATGCTGGAGTGCAATGGTGCCATCTCAGCTCATCGAAACCTTCGCCTCCCAGGTCGAAGCGATTCTTCTGCCTCAGCCTCCTGAGTAGCTGGGATTACAGGCTTGTGTCACCACGCCTGGCTAATTTTGTATTTTTAGTAGACATGGGGTTTCTCCATGTTGGTCAGGCTGGTCTCGAACTCCTGACCTCAGGTGATCCACCTGCCTTAGCCTCCCAAAGTGCTGGGATTACAGGTGTGAGCCACTGCGCCCAGCCCAGAAATTTTTATAAAATTAAAAACAAACATTTAATGCATGCTAATTATTTTTATTTTTTAATACTTAATTTAGAGCCATTTTAGGCTCATAGCAAAATTGAGAGGAAGGTACAGAGATTTCCCATATAAACACTGTACCCACACACACATGCATAGCCTCCCCATTATCAGCATCTCCCATCAGACTTGTGCATTTTTTACAATTGATGAGCCTACTCGAAGTCTACCCGATTACATTAAGGTTCATTAGGATTAGTGTTAATTATTCTTTCAGTGTTTGGTAGAATTCCCTAGTGTACTCATCAAGCTTTTCTCTAGTGCAGTCTAGGCTTTTCTTTGATGGGAAGTTTTTGATTACTGACTAAATCTGCTTACTAGTTACTTAGTGATCTGTACATATTTTCCATTTCTTTATAATGTTCGAAGTTTTTTTTGAGACAGAGTTTTACTCTTGTCGCCCAGGCTGGAGTGCAATGGCATGATCTCAGCTCACTGTAACCTCCGTCTCAGGCTCAAGTGATTCTCCTGCCTCAGCCTTCTGAGTAGCTGGGATTACAGGCATGCACCACCACACCCGGCTAATTTTCTGTTTTTAGTAGAGACGGAGTTTTACCATGTTGGCCAGGCAGGTCTTGAACTCCTTACCTAAAGTGATCCTCCTACCTCAGCCTCCCAAAGTGCTGGGATTTCAGGTGTGAGCCACTGTGCCTGGCCTTATTCAAAGTTTTAATAATATTTTTTATTTCCATGGCATTGGTTATATAATATAATGTCCCCTCTTGTGTCGCCCAGGCTTGAGTGCAGTGGTGTGATCTCACCTCACTGCAACCTCCCTTTCCCGGGTTCAGGCGATTCTCCTGCTTCAACGTCCCAAATAGCTGGAATTACAGGCATGCGCCACCACCACGCCCGGCTAATTCTGTGTTTTTAGTATAGATGGGTTTCACCATATTGGTCCAGCTGTCTAGAACTCCTGACCTCAGGTGATCCACCCACCTCAGCCTCCCAAAGTGCTGGAATTACAGGTGTGAGCCACCACACCCAGTCCCGTCTTTTATTTCTGATTTTAGTTCATTCGAATCTTTTTTATCTTAGTTAATCTAGCAAAGGGTTTGCAGTTCATTTACCTATTTTGAGACAAGGTCTTGCTCTGTCATCCAGGCTGGAATGCAGTGGCACCTTCATAGTTCATTGTAACCTTGAACCTGGCAAATGATCTTCCAGCTTCAGGCTCCTGAATAGGCTTCAGGCTCCACTATACCCCGCTAATTTTTTTTAAATTTTTCGTAGGAATGAGGTCTCACTATGTTGCCCAGGTTTGTCCTCTTCATTCATTAAGGTGTAACTTAAGCATCTCTTCTTGATTCTCCCCAGATTCAGTTGACTCTTGTGTGTGTATGTCTCTTAGTGTTTCTAAAAGTGGCTGTCTTCCTTACTAGGCAGCAAACCCCTCAAGAAAAGTATCTCTTTGGTTTTGAATCCCAGTTGTTAACACGGTATTTGGCTCATAGAACTGAATACATGTTTGTTGGAAATGAGTGCCTTTTCGGTTGTAAACACTTTAAGTACCCCCTACTTTTGTAGGTAATTACTTTAGATTTTTGTATCCTCTTAGTCAGAATTATCTCATGCTGTTGTCCTGGTTCCTGAAATTGAACAGGATACAATTTTAGGACTAGGTAGCTTCAGCATTCATTCCCCTGCTTTCTCAGACCTTTGGGAGTTCTGTTCTGTGGTTTGGTCAGAGTAGAGAGATGTGTTCTATGATATTCCCAGCAATCAATGAAAATATAGATACTCCTTGTTGAAAATAGCTTAAGTTGAAAATGCATTTAATACTCTGATAAACTATTAAAAAGCAGAAAAATTAAGTCCAACCATTGTTAAGTTGGGGATGTCTGTATTCTTTGTGTTTGAAGGTTTGCCCTGAGGTATTTCAAGGACACGTCCCCAGTCTTTCAAAGACTATTCCTGGAGAGTTCAGATGCTAATCCAGTCCGCTATGGACGTAGGAGGATGAAGCTCCGGGACCTAATGGAAGCAGCCTACAAGTTTCTGCAGCAGGAGCAGTCTGTGTTCCGGGAGCTCTGGGACTGGAGTGTGTGTGTCCCTCTCCTCAGAAGCCATGACACCTTGGTTCGCTGGTGCGTAGCTGTTTTTTTTGCACTTCTAGTGTGGGGATGGTACAGGGCATGTGTGGAGTTGTGTGTGTCTCGAGGGAAAGGAAACCATTTAAACTTCGTTAATTTTGTTCTTGTGGCTTTTGGGGTTTTACTTTCTTTAATCATGTGTCATTGCAGAGGAAAATGAGATGATATGAATGGAGTCTCACCTTTTTCATGTTCCATCAAGTAAATCCATTGTGCCTGATTTGTATTTTCTCTTCTTAATTGTGTTGTAATAATGGAGATTTCCTTTTCTAGTGTTCAGTTGGCTAGTGAATTTTATTCTTTATAATTAACTGTAGAAAAACTGAATTTACATACTTTCTTTTTCCCTAGGTATACAGCCAATTGTCTTGCTTTGGTCACCTGTATGAATGAAGAGCACAAGTTATCATTTCTTAAGAAGATATTTAATAGTGATGAATTGATCCATTTCAGGTTGAGGTAAGCAGGAACCTTCATGGAGGTATTGCTATAGCATTTCTTTATTTTTTATTTTTTGTTTTTTCTTGGGGCGACAGGCCAGAGGTGACTGCAGGTCTTGCTGTCGCACTTCTGAGTGATAAGGTAATTGACGAGACTCTCCTTTCTCTTAGGTTGTTAGAAGAGGCCCAGTTGCAGGATTTGGAGAAGGCCTTGGTTTTGGCCAATCCAGAAGCCTCCCTTTGGTGTAAGGAGAAGGAGCTGCAGTACTTACAGGGACACCTTGTTTCGTCTGACCTCTCCCCTAGGGTGACAGCTGTTTGTGGTGTGGTACTGCCTGGGCAGCCGCCAGCCCCTGGAGAGCTGGTATGTTGGTATCAGTAGGGGGTATGTCCCCTTCCTCCTACTGAACACTGAGCGTGCTCTGTCTTTGGCTGGGCTCTATGTACCAGGTGTGAGCTAAATTAATTTGTTAAATTGCTACTCCATTTTTGGAAGTATTCAGGGAGAAATTAAAAAGAAATTAATCTTGGGCTTTTCCCCTGATATTCCCACTGTTCCTGTTTTTATTTTTTGTTAATTTTTTAAATTATAGAGACGGCGTCTCACTATGTTGTCTGTGCCAGTCTGGAACCCCTGGCCTCAAGGGATCATGCCACCTCAGCCTCCCAAAGTGTTGGGATTACAGGCGTGAGCCACTGCACTCAGCCTGTCCCTGTTTAATATGACATTAGAAACTAATGGTGCCTATGTGATGCCTTTAACTTGAGCAGAGCTCATCCGTATATTTTCTTGTTTGCTTACTGCAAAAACTGTGAAGTTCTGTAGCACGTTAGGATCCTATGTTGATGTAATTCAAAGGCAGAATTACTTGCTGGAGACCTTTGGACTGCTCTGTGGCAAAGACAGGCCTAGGTCTAGAGATAACTCCCAGCAGCCTCTTCTTTCAGAACTATCTCATTGTGTGAGAGTCCAGTAGCTAGTGAACTAGCCATATGCAACAAACTTCTTTCCACGAATGGCTTGAGACCAGAGACCATACTTGAACAGGCTTATAGATCATAAATCTGGCACTATTGGGAACCAGTCTTTTTTTTCCATAGCAGTCTTCAGTCAGTTGTCACTTTGTCTGATGGTCTGGAGTGCAAGTGCAGTGGCATAGCCTCGGCTCACTGCAACCTCCACCTCCCAGGTTCAAGTGATTCTTCTGCCTCAGCCTCCCGAGTAGCTGGGATTACAGGTGCCCCCCACCACGCCTGGCTAATTTTTTGTATTTTTAGTTGAGACAGAATTTCACTCTGTTGGCCAGCCTGGTCTCGAACGCCTGACCTGGTGATCCACCTGCCTCAGACTGCCAAAGTGCTGAGATTACAGGTGTGAGCCACTGCGCCCAGCCCACCCACTTTTCTTCTTGGAATAAGTTCTGGGTCATTTCTTGAAGCATCAGTTGGGTTCTGGTCAGTAGTATTAAAAAAAAATAGTGTAATGTACATATAGGAAAATGCACATTGTCATAAGTGTAGTCAGTGATTATTCATAAACTTCATATAAATAATACCAAACACCCAGTACTTCCAAAGCTCTTTGTGTTTTTTTCTAGTTGTGAAGACCTGTCCCCTTCCCCACTCCCTCTTTATTCCTGTAACCAGTATCCCATGTATCCTGTAACCAGTATCCCAACCTAGATTATGTTTAGGGCATTAGGATTTTAACATAGGGAAGGATTCTGGTTAGAATGGTCCTGGGGCCGAAGTGCAGGGTAGAGTTGCGCCTGCCTGCTAAATTTTTGAGAGGGACAGCCCTGAGGAAAGTTCAAGAGCTTCCAGCTCTGAATTTCTTTTAGTCCTCACGTGTTTTTAGGTAACCAGCTATATTTGAGAACTTACTACCCCTTAAAAGTTATAAATCATTCCCCTTTTCTCCCTATGTATATTGGATGCATTGTTATTATTTAAAAAGTATAAAAATTTTGATACAACATTTACCATGTTAACATTTTTAACTTTACACATTAGTTCACATTGTTATTTAACCAGTCTCTAGAAAAATTTTTTAGTTTTTTGAGATGGGGTCTTACTCTGTTGCCCAGGCTGGAATGCAGTGCTGTGATTGTAGCTCACTGTAACTTCAAACTCCTAGGCTCAAGGGGTCCTCCCACCTCAGCCTCCTGAGTAGCTGGGACTACAGGTGTGTGCCAGCATGCCTGGCTAATTTTTAAATTTTTTGTAGCGACAGAGTCTCACTATGTTGTCCAGGCTAGTCTTGAACTCCTAGTCTCAAGCCATCCTCCCTCCTCAGCCTCCCAAAGTGCTGGAATTACAGGTGTAAGCCAGCCACCACATCTGACTGAGAATGTTTTCGTCTTGCAAAGCTGAAATTCTTTCTCATTAAACTTACTGGGTGCATTTTAATATTCTTTTTTACTTTTTGTTACAGAAAATGTCACACATATTCCAAAGTAGAAAAAATGGTATAGTGAATACCCGCGGACCCGATGGACCTGGGTATTCAATAATTATCAGTTACCTTTCATTTATATTTTTGCATGACTTCCTCACATTATGTTACTTAGAAGCAAATACCAGGCATCATACTATTTTATATGAAAATATTTCAGTTATATACTAAATATATATATAGATATATATATACACATAGATATATATCTTTCTCTCTCTAAAGGAAACAAACTTAAAAAATAACCCTGGTACTGTTGTTATACCTTAAAAAAAAAAAATTATAAGATATCCTCTCAGGGTCTATATTTCCCTGATTGTCTCCTAAATGTATTGTGTGTATTTGTGATCTCAGATGGGAAATCCTAGAATATGGAGAAAGAAAGAAAAGAAAAATCCAACAGTAATAGATGAAGTTTGCACTTCCCCACCTTTGTGCATCAGCTTTTTTGGCTACTTAAACTTTGGAAGACTTTCTTACATTTGCCAACAAATTCTGCTTCCCTACTTCCCACGGCATCCCTTACCCCCAATAAAATGGAAAGGAAAAAAAAATCAGATCCTTGCTTTATTTTTATTTTTATTTTTTTGGTTTTTTTTGAGACTGAGTTTCGCTTTTGTTGCCCAGCTGGAGTGCAGTGGCACGATCTTGGCCCTCTGCAACCTCTGCCTTCTGGGTTCAAGTGATTCTCCAGCCTCAGCTTCCCGAGTAGCTGGGATTACAGGCATATGCCACCACGTCCAGCTAATGTTTTTGTATTTTTAGTAGAGACGGGGTTTCATCACGTTGGCCAGGCTGATCTCAAACTCCTGACTTCAGGTGATCCACTTGCCTTGGCTTCACAAAGTACTGGGATTATAGGCGTGAGCTACTACACCTGGCCCCTTGCTTTATTTTTAAAAATAAAAATTTGTTTATTTTTAGAGTCAGGGTCTCTTTGTGTCACCCAGGCTGGAGTGCAGTGGTGTGATCATGGCTTACTATCCTTGAACTCCTGGGATGAAATGATACTGCCACCTCAGCACTTCAGTAGCTGAGATTGGGCATGGGCCACCATGCCGAAGAGATCTTTAGATGACATACCTGTTGTTATTATAGTTTTGATACTACTAATTTGCTTACAGAGGTTTGTGTAAGGTTAGTAGAAGGCTTACTGTAGAAATTAACTTGTGTTCCTTGGGGGAAGAACTCTTCTTGACATGGCTTTTGTCTTGCCCCTTTAGGGTGGTAATAGGAGTTCTTCACGTGAACAGGAGCTGGCACTTAGGTCTTATGTGCTGGTTGAGTCTGTCTGCAAAAATCTTCAGACCCTGGCTATGGCGGTTGCTTCTCAGAATGCTGTGTTGTTGGAAGGACCAATAGGATGCGGCAAAACTTCCTTAGTTGAATATTTAGCTGCAATGACAGGTAGAACGAAGCCTCCTCAGCTTCTCAAAGTCCAGCTTGGAGATCAGACTGACAGTAAGGTAATAAGGAAATGTTAAGTTTTGGTGGCTTGTCATGCTTGTAAATATTTGCATTAAAATATTGCTTTTACTAAGGGAATATAAGAATAGTTATTGGTCTTGCTTATAACTGTTGGGGCCAACCTACGTAAACCTCAAGTGCCTACCTACTTATACCTACATATAGAAGATTAACAGTTAATCAAAGGATGTAGCATTGCCACTACAGGTATGGTTTTTCAGTAATAACTTTATCTTCTTTCTGCAGATGCTTTTGGGGATGTATCGTTGCACAGATGTTCCTGGAGAGTTTGTGTGGCAGCCTGGCACCCTGACACAGGCGGCCACAATGGGCCACTGGATCCTTCTGGAGGATATTGACTATGCCCCCTTAGACGTGGTATGTCGTCTCAGGAAATTCATTGTCCCTTAATGTATTTTCCTGTCTTGGAAAAGCATTTTGTTAATAGTGATTCTGGTTGATGATTTAAACAGAAATGTATTTGATTAGACATACTGTGTTGCAGGTACTTCATGGTTACTTACCTGATCTGATTTGTGGTCCTGAATTACTTGACTGGTTTCTTTTTTGATAGAGAATCTATAAAATTTTGGTTGTGCTGTTTCCTATAGTAGTTGAATATGTGACCAGTTTCACAGTTGCATTTTGCTCCTCTAATTGAATATGAGATCAACTTTTTCCAAGAATAGGTCTGGTTTGGAACATCTCAGCCATGTTACAGGTACATTGAGAACTTTCAGATCTTGCTTCTTAGCTGTGGTAGCTGCAGAGCAGTGGGCTGAGGACAAGTGAAGGATGAGATGATGTAATAAGACTGTGCTTGCCTTTGTTTCATTAAGAAAAATATGCTGGATGTATTTTTTGGTTTGTAAAAAGACCACTTCTACATGTATGAATTTAGCCATTGAGACAATCCATGAGGCCTTTGTATTCTGAAAAGTGACAAAAAATGTATTGCAGGATGAAATATTCTTCCTTTGGACAGATTTTTCCTGAGATTGGTTTTACTTTTCTTTTCTTTTTTTTTTTCTGAGACGGAGTCTCGCTCTGTTGCCCAGGCTGGAGTGCAGTGGTGCGATCTCCACTCACTGCAAGCTCCGCCTCCCGGGTTCACGCCATTCTTCTGCCTCAGCCTCCCATGTAGCTGGGACTACAGGCACCTGCCACTGCGCCCGGCTAATTTTTGTATTTTTAGTAGAGACAGGGTTTCACCGTGTTAGCCAGGATGGTCTCGATCTCCTGACATCATGATCCACCCGTCTCGGCCTCGCAAAGTGCTGGGATTACAGGTGTGAGCCACCGCACCCGGCGGTTTTAATTTTCTTTTTTCTTTTTCTTTTTTATGTGAGACAGAAACTTGCTCTGTCGGCCAGGCTGGAGTGCAGTAGCACGATCTTGGCTCACTGCAACCTCCGTCTTCCGGGCTCAAACAATTCTCCTGCCTCCTCAGCCTCCCAGGTAGCTGGGATTGCATGCATGTTCCTCCATGGCCAGCTAATTTTTGTATTTTTAGTAGAGACAGGGTTTCACCATGTTGGCCAGGTTGGTCATGAACTCCTGACTTCAGGTAATCCGCCCGCCTCGGCCTCCCAAACTGCTGGGATTACAGGTGTGAGCCACCGCGCCTGGCCGGTTTTAATTTTCTTTTAAGGTGAACCCGCTCAAATTAACTGTGTATGGACTTTTCTGTCTTGGATATGGGAGAACGAGAGAGAGAGAGAGAGAGAGAGAGAGAGTGTGTGTGTGTGTGTGTGTGTGTGTGTGTGTGTGTGTTTAGGGAGAGATGAAGGGGAAGGAATAGCTGAAAATAAGTGTGTATGTTATATCAGTGTTTTAGAGTATAATGAGGTAAAGATGTTCTGGGTATATTGGCCCAGATAGGGCCTCACAGTTTGATCAC
The DNA here is from genome assembly GCF_003255815.1 of Theropithecus gelada. Lineage (NCBI taxonomy): Eukaryota > Metazoa > Chordata > Mammalia > Primates > Cercopithecidae > Theropithecus > Theropithecus gelada. The sequence continues at coordinate 88,692,748 of NC_037671.1, read as the reverse complement.
TGTGTTCTGGTGTCTTAATGTTCACTTTTACAGGGCTGGAAACTCAGTTTTAAGAAGCCCAGAGCCAAGGCTAACTCCTGCCAATGAGACTTAAAATTAAAACTGAGATGTAAACTACAGGGCAGTTGAAAAATATTTGTTGAGTTTTTTTCCTTTTTAGTGCCCTTCGTCTTGGGCAGTTTTTTTCAGATACCAGGTTATCTGGGAAGTCATTAGGTTTACTTATTTTTATTTTTTATTATTACTTTTAATTATCATTATTCTTTTTGAGACAGAGTCTTGCTCTTCTCGCCCAGCCTGTAGTGCAGTGGTGCGATCTTGGCTCACTGTAGCCTCTGCCTCTTGGTTTCAAGCAATCCTCCCGCCTCAACCTCCCCAGTAGCTGGAATTACAATATGTGCCACCATGCCCGGTATTTCTTTTAGTAGAGACAAGGTTTTACCATGTTGTCCCAGCTGGTCTCAAAATTCCTGACCCCAAGTGATCTGCCTGCCTTGGCCTCTTAAAGTGCTAGGATTACAGGCGTGAGCCACCATGCTCGGCCAATTTTTATTTTTGTCTTTTGAGACAGAGTCTCCCTCTGTCACCCAGGTTGGAATGCAGTGGTGTGACCTTGGCTCATTGCAACCTCTGTGTCCTGGGTTCAAGTGATTCTCGTGCCTCAGCCTCCCAAGTAGCTGGGTTTACAGGCACACACCATTACGCCTGGCTAATTTTTGTATTTTTTTGTAGCGATGGGGTTTCACCGTGTTGGCCAGGCTGGTTTCCATCTCCTGACCTCAAGTGATCTGCTGCCTCTGCCTCTCAGAGTGCTAGGATTACAGGCGTGAGCCACTGCGTCAGGCTGTCAGTAGGTTTATGGATGTCTGTGCACATTGTGCAGATTTTTCAGATGCTCTTACTGTTTTGTTTTTTTCCAGAACTTCTCAGCTCATAGATGACCCATTATCATTTTAAAGTAGCTTTTACAGACCTCATTCAGGATAATTTTCTTTAGATTCAAGTTTTGGAGTATGTTGGAGTTGCTCTTATATTATTTTGGGCTTCTCTTTCAGCTCCTAGCCATGTATAAAATAATGATGCTTAAAAAAATTATGTCTGATATTTTAGAACCCTCTTCTTTGCCTCTCTGCTCTTCTCACTTTTTTTTCTTTTCTTTTGAAACTTCTATAAACTCACAACTCCTGGATCCATATGTCTAGTCTACACTTTGTTTTTTTTTGTTGTTGTTATTTAGTTTTTATTTCTTTTTTTTTTTTTTTTTTGAGACGGGGTCTCGCTCTGTCACCCAGGCTGGAGTGCAGTGACCGGATCTCGGCTCACTGCAAGCTCCGCCTCCCGGGTTCACGCCATTCTCCTGCCTCAGCCTCCCGAGTAGCTGGGACTACAGGCGCCCGCCACCTCGCCCGGCTAGTTTTTTGTATTTTTTAGTAGAGACGGGGTTTCACCGGGTTCGCCAGGATGGTCTCGATCTCCTGACCTTGTGATCCGCCCGTCTCGGCCTCCCAAAGTGCTGGGATTACAGGCTTGAGCCACCACGCCCGGCCTAGTTTTTATTTCTTAACCATAAACCTAACTCTGCTATCCAATGAGATGTAGAGGGGAATAAGAAAATATGGAACCCAGAGAACTGCGGTGAGAGCACAAAAATTATAGCCTACTGCAAGCAAATGGAGTGGAGGGTGCTCTTGTAGGCTATAGAAGGAATGGTTAAGAGAAGATACAATTTTTTTTTTTTGAGATGGAATCTCGCTGGAGTGCAGTGGCGCGATCTCAGCTCACCACAGCCTCTGCCTCCGGGGCTCAGGCTTCAGCCTCCCAAGTAGCTGGGACTACAGGTGTGTGCTGCCACACCCAGTTAATTTTTGTATTTTTAGTAGAGATGGGGTTTCACCTGTTGGCCAGGCTGGTCTTGAATGCTTTACCCCAGGTGATCTGCCCACCTCAGCCTCCCAAAGTGCTGGCATTACAGGCATGAGCCACCGCACCTGGCCCCACAGGTTAAATTTGTTAGTTGTCCCAGTCAGCAGTGGTGATCTTCTTGTTGGTCTTGTTATTCCTGGACCCAAAACGCTCGAAGGCCTCCACAATATTCATGCCTTGTTTCACCTTGCTGAAGACCACATGCTTACCATCCAACCACACAGTCTCGACTCTACAGATGAAAAACTAGGAACCATTTGTGTAGGTTCCAGCATTTGCCAATCACAAGATGCCAGGGTCTTTATGCTTCAGGATGAAGTTCTTATAATGAAATTTTTCCCTGTAGATGGACTTGGGGCAGGTGCCATTATGGGGTGTGACATCACCACCCTGACACTTAAACCCTGGAATAATTCTGTGAAAGCAGGAACCCTTATAACCAAATCCTTTCTCTCCATTGCTTAGCATGAAAGTTCTTGCTGTCTTTCAAAACTTGTCTGCAAACAGCTCGAAGGAAATGTGGCCCAAGGGCTCATCCTCATGGTGATATTGAAGAACATAGTGGGGTGGACTATGTCTAGTGGCAGGGGGGGTCCAGGGGTGGCAGTGTCTGCAAAGTAGGCTAGTCCACATTCTTTTTTTTTTTTTTTTGAGACGGAGTCTCGCTCTGTTGCCCAGGCTGGAGTGCAGTGGCGCGATCTCGGCTCACTGCAAGCTCCGCCTCCCGGGTTCACGCCATTCTCCTGCCTCAGCTTCCCGAGTAGCTGGGACCACAGATGCCCGCCACCACACCCGGCTAATTTTTTGTATTTTTAGTAGAGACGGGGTTTCACCGTGTTAGCCAGGATGGTCTCGATCTCCTGACCTTGTGATCTGCCTGCCTCAGCCTCCCAAAGTGCTGGGATTACAGGCGTGAGCCACTGTGCCCGGCTAGTCCACATTCTTAAAAAAAATCTCTACTTGCATGTCCATTGCCAGCACAAGTTCAAGATGTCCAAATTGGACTTTTTTTTTTTTTTTTTTTTAGAATTGCCTTTTCTTAAGCACAAAGAAAGGAAACCAGAAACAAAACCTATTATGGCAAAAAAATAAAAATAAATTGTTAGGGTCAAAACCCACTTTGCTGGCTGGGCGCGTTGGCTCATGCCCGTAATCCCAGCACTTTGGAAGGCTGAGGTGGGCGGATCACTTGAGGTCAGGAGTTTGAGACCAGCCTGGTCAACATGGTGAAACCTTGTCTCTACCAAAAAAAGAAAAAAATACAAATATTCGCCAGGCATGGTGGCACATGCTTGTAATCCCAGCTACTTGGGAGGCTGAGGTGGGAGGATTGCTTGAACCCGAGAGTCAGAGGTTGCAGCGAGCTGAGATCACACCAGTGCACTTCAGCCTGGGCCACAGAGTGAGACTCCATCTCAAGACAAACAAAAACCCCACCACTTTGTAGTGGGCAAAAGAAAACGAAGGGAACACCTTTTCTTCCACAAGTTACCACTCTAAACCCTAGACACCTCTTCCTCCTCTCTCGTTCAGTTGGTCTCTGTATCGTTTATTGCCTTTTCCTTACCTCTTTATTTGTTCTTATCCCATTGTCTTAGTACTGGCTTATTTTAACTACCTATTTGTCTTGCCTTTGTTATCTGAATAGTGTCTTTTTTGACCGTTTTTCCTCTAGGCTAGCTCCTTTCCAAATTGCTACGCAGTTGATTTTCTAAAATAAAAAATGAAATTATTTCTTTTCTTTTCAGCCTAAAAGCCTCTCGATAACACTTACGCAAAAGTTCAAAGCCCTTAGCTCAGCACAGGAAGCCTTTTATTATTTATCTCTAAGACTTACATCTTTCTGCTGCTTCTTATGCACATTCTACCCTAAACAAAACGGAATTCTTGTGCCATGACTTTTAGGCTTATCAATTGTTAAAAAATGCACGTGCATACTCCTGCCTGCAGTGTACGTACCATTTCTCTTTCACCAAACCTGGTTAATTTCTGCTCATTCTTCTTTAAAGATTCAGCAAATGTCACTACCTCTGGGAAGACTTCACTGCCCTGCTTCTAAATCATTCTGTTCTGATTCAGAACCCCCTCTTATCTTTATATATGACTTTGTATACTCCTGGGGTACACTGATTGTGCTGTGTGGGAATTTGCATGCCTTCCCTCTCCCATCAGCCTCTAGGCTCTAAAGCCTTGGTCCTGTCTGTATTCTTATGTCTTCTTGTGTCTTGCTTGGCTGTGATCCACAGGAGGCACTCGAGAATGTCGAGTGTATAAATTGTGCTGGAGTGTAGGTGAGTCAGACGTTCCCGCTTGCATATTGACTCCAGTTTGGACTATGAGAGCTGAAGTTTCCTCTAAGGGTCTGTCTGTCATTTTGAGAGAAGGTTGTTTTGTTTTGATTACTTCTGTCTTAATAGCTTTACTTTATCAGTGCGGTTATCTGATTTAGGTTTCTGTGCTGATCCCTCTCTTGGAGAATGGAGATCTCTTGATTCCTGGCCAAGGTGACTGTCTGAAAGTGGCACCTGGATTTCAGTTTTTTGCAACCAGGAGGTATGTACTAGTAACCTTTCTGTTTTCACTCTGGAGCCACTTACTCATAAGTCTGCATGCTGAGCCAGAAGTCTGCTGAGCCAGAAGTCCTGTAATAGAGTTCTTTGGGTCTACTTTGAGCAAGGTTAGTTGGAAGTGGTAACAGGTCTAACCTTCTCATTCCTGATTATTTTTAATGAAGATAATTTGTAAACTAAGAGGTTCCCCCCCGCCACTTAAAAATAAGTAACCATTTTAAAACACTTCACCTTATTTCATGTTTTAAAAAATAATCAGAGGTGAGGTTATTGTCAGATAGCCCAGGTTTTGAGTCCTGACACTGGTACTTAGTACCTATGTATACCTTGTCTGGTTATGATGGGGTTAATAATGCCATCTTCAAATGGTGGCTGTAAAGAATAAGTGAAATGACTCCTACTAAAGACCTGTCACATTAAATGCCCAGTTAATGGCTAGCCATGATGGTGATAATGATAGGTAGATTTCAGGCAATTGAAAAATTAATTGGCTATAAGCATGAACAAAAGCAAGAAAACCGAGCATGCTTAGTATATATTCCTGCCTACATTTTAAAATTACCTTAAGGCAGTAGTTTATTTCTTACTGCTAGTCTCTACCTGTACAGCTTCTTCAATGTCTTTATTTTTATTTATTTATTATTTTTTTTTTGAGATGGAGTCTCGCCCTGTTGCCCAGGCAGGAGTGCAGTGGTGCGATCTGGGCTCACTGCAAGCTCCGCCTCCTGGGTTCATGCCATTCTCCTGCCTCAGCCTCCCAGTGGCTGGGATTACAGGCGCTCGCCACCATGCCCGGCTAATTTTTTGTATTTTTAGTAGAGACGGGGTTTCACCGTGTTAGCCAGGATGGTCTCGATCTCCTGACCTCGTGATCCGCCCACCTCGGCCTCCAAAAGTGCTGGGATTACAGGCTTCAATGTCTTTAAATGCCCATGAGTGAAACTAACATCATTCTATAGTTAATTGATTATATTAGTGTTTACCTCAGTTAAACATTCACTTCTATATGGAGTGTGGAGCTAACCCGATATTACTCAAGGAATACTTTCCTAGACCCAATTACTCTTTTTTTTTTCTTGAAATGGGGTCTCACTGTGTTGCCCAAGCTGTTCTTGAACTTCAGTGCTCAGGTAGTCTTCCCAGCACAGCCTCACAAGTAGCTAAAACTACAGGCACATGCCTCTGTGCCCAGCTAACCCTGTTACTTTTTTTTTTTTTTTTTTTTTTGAGATGGAGTCTTGTTCTGTCGCCCAGGCTGGAGTGCAGTGGTGTGATCTTGGCTCATTGCAACCTCTGCCTCCTGGGTTCAAGCAATTCTACCTCAGCCTCCCAAGTAGTTGGGATTACAGGCACCTGCCACCACACCCGGCTCATTTTTGTATTTTTAGTAGAGATGGGGTTTCACCATGTTGCATGCTGGTCTCGATCTCCTGACTTCATGATCTGCTGCCTTGGCCTCCCAAAGTGCTGGGATTACAGGCGTGAGCCACCGTGCCCAGCCCAATCCTGTTACCTTTGTTTTAAACATTTATTTCATTTTTAGAGACAGTGTTTTGCTTTGTACCCAGGCTGGAATGCAGTGGCTTAATCATATCTTACTGTAACCACAAACTCCTGGGCTCAAGTGATCCTCCTGCCTCAGCCTCTTGAGTAGCTAGGAGTACAGGTGTGCACCACCATGCCTGGCTAAAAACTTTTTTTTTTTTTTTTAAGAGATGGGATCTTGCTGCATTTCCCAGGCTGGTGTTGAACTCCTGGACTCAAGCAGTCCTTCCACTGTGGCCTTCTAAGTGTTGTTATGACAGGCATGAGCCACTGTACCTGGCACTGTTAGTTTTGATAGACCTTGATTTTTAATTTTAATTAATTTTTTTTGAGACCAAGTCTCATTCTGTCGCCCAGGCTGTAGTGTAGTGGCATGATTTGGCTCACTGCAACCTCTGCCTCCCGGATTCAAGCGATTCTTGTGCCTTAGTCTCCCAGGTAGCTGGGACTACAGGTGCACGCCACGATGCCTAATTGTTGTGTTTCTAGTAGAGGCGGGGTTTTTGCCATGTCGCCCAAGCTGGTCTCAAACTTCTGGCCTCAAGCAATCCATCTGCCTCAGCCTCTGAAAGTGCTGGAATTACAGGTGTGATCCACCACGCCCATCTTATTTTATGGTTTTGGTTTTTTTTTTTTTTTTTTTTTTAAGACATGAGGCCTTAATTTGTTGCCCAGGCTGGTCTCGAACTCCTGGGCTCAAGCGATCTTCTTGCTTTGACCTCCCAAAGTTCTGGAACTGCTGACATGAGCCACTGAGCTTGGCTGACCTTAATTTTATTTATAGAGGCAGTGAAGTTCTTCCCTGGTGGATTCAAACACTTCCCAGAAAGACCTGGGACATCGTGGAAAGATGTTAGACAAACTTTTGATCTGATAAACTTGAATTCAATTTTCAGTTCTGCCATTTTCAGTTACAGCTGAGTGTATAAGGGCCATTCTTTCCTTCTCTTCCATTTATGTCAGAAGAAAAGAATGGCATCTTCCTCTCAGGACAGTTGTGAGAACTAAGTGGCTTATGCATAAGCATGTACCTTCCCCAGAGTGTATGTTTAATGTATATTCCTTCTCTACTTTTTTCTCTTCTGGAAATTTTTAATGGTTTTAAGTACTCTAGCTTCTGGTAACAAGTAGTGAACTTAATGTTAATGCTATGAGCCTTAGATTATGCTTTCTCTTTTCTGAAGGTATTTATGTCTTAAGGAAGAGGAACCTGTCATTGAAATAAAAACATTTACCTTGTAGAATTATTTGCAGTGATTTGAAAATACTTGATTAAAGCACTATCACTGCTTCTTAGGAGAAGAGCCAAACATGGGTTAACTATCAGCCTTTCATTTGTCATCTGCCCTGTAAGCCCAACAGTGTAGTATCTGGAAACAGAAGGGATTATGAATTTTTTTCCTATGTGAGACAGTGTACGGCAAGTAATATCCAGAGGTACAATTCAGGATTAAAATTTGGAATTTTGTGTGACTGTGTTTTTTATTTTGAAACATAGACTCTTGAGCTGTGGAGGAAATTGGTATCGACCGCTAAACAGTCATGCTACTTTGCTAGACAAATATTGGACCAAAATTCACCTGGATAACCTGGATAAGCGAGAACTGAATGAGGTATGTGGGTCTTACAAAGTATCAATGCTGGCCGGGCACGGTGGCTCCCTCCTGTAATCCCAGCACTTTGGGAGGCCGAGGCGGGCAGATCACAAGGTCAGGAGATAGAGATCATCCTGGCTAACACGGTGAAACCCCCTCTGTACTAAAAATACAAAAAATTAGCCGAGTGTGGTGGCGGGCGCCTGTAGTCCCAGCTACTGGGGAGGCTGAGGCAGGAGAATGGCGTGAACCCAGGAGGCAGAGCTTGCAGTGAGCCGAGATAGCGCCACTGCATGCCAGCCTGGGCTACAGAGTGAGACTCCATCTCAAAAAAAAAAAAAAAAAATCAATGCTTTTCTTTTTTACGTGAAAAGTTCCAAACTTGCATGAAACAGGAAATAGTATAATAAACTGCCTTAGAAGACGTCAGTGGTTTTCTTTTTTACATGAAAAGTTCCAAACTTGCATGAAATAGGAAATAGTGTAATAAACCACCAGAATACTCATCAACCTATATTTTACAGTCTGTGTGCTAGTATTTTACTGTATATGCTTCATCTATTATTTTTTCTGTGCTAATATATTTGAAAGCAAACTCCCAGCATACATCTCTAAAAATTTAACGGCATTTTTATATATAACCACAATAACATTATTATACACAATAAAATGAACAGTAATTCCTCAGTATCATTGAATTCTTAGATTATATTCAGATTTTCCTAGTTGTCTCCACAGGATCATTTTACTAAGTTGATTTGAGGTCATATCTTTCACACTTAACTTAATGGACATTTTGATCTAGGAATTAATGAGAATTGAGGTAAATCACTTTATAGGTTTTCTACATTGATTCCGTTTCTAGTATTGTAGTTATCCTAGATCAGTAAGAAGTATGCTACACTTGACTGTGCTCATGCCCTACTTCCCTTGTATGTCTCACTTGGAAGATTTCCCTTCCTCAATGCTTTATCTAGGAGAGTGGCAGACAAAGCATTGTCAGTGGTCATGCAGACATGGAAGAGATGCTTTTCCCTTTCTTGATGTAGGTATATAGGTAAATATGTGTTACCAAACAAACTACTTTTTTTTTTTTTTTTTTTGAATACTGAGTTTTGCTCTTGTTGCCGAGGCTGGAGTGCAGTGGCGTGACCTTGGCTCACTGCAACCTCCGCCTCCTGGGTTCAGGCAATTCTCATGCCTCAGCCTCCCAAGTAGCTGGGATTAGAGGTGCCCACCACACCCTTGGCTATTTTCTTTTGTATTTTTAGTAGAGACGGGGTTTCACCATGCTGGCCAGGCTGGTCTCAAACACCTGACCTCAGGTGACCTGCCTGCCTCAGCCTCCTAAAGTGTTGGCATTATAGGTGTGAGCCACTGTGCCTGGCCACAAACTTCAAATATTTTCCTACCTTTTTTTTTTTTTTTTTTTTTTGAGGCAGTCTTTCTCTGTCTCCCAGAACAGTGCTCTGTGGCATGATCTTGGCTTGCTGCAACCTCCACCTCCCAGATTCAAGTGATTCTCCTGCCTCAGCCTCCCAAGTAGCTGGGGCTACAGGCGTGTGCCGCTACTGGGGTAACCGCCCCCAATATTTCAACATAGGTTCTTTCTATTTTCCATAAGAGTCGGCCAGCTCAGCAATAAAGAGAAAGAGTACAAAGAGAGGAATTTTACAGCTGGGCCGCCAGGGGTGGCATCATATCTGTAGGACCGTGATGCCCACCTGAGCCTTAAACCAGCAAGTTTTTTATTAAGGGTTTCAAAAGGGTAGGGGTGTAAGAACAGGGAGTAGGTACAAAGATCACATGCATCAAAGAGCAAAAAGCAGAACTACTAATAAGGGTCCAACAAAGATCACAAGGCAAAGGGCAAAAGCAGAACTACTGATAAGGGTCTATGTTCAGCAGTGCATGTGTTGTCTTGATAAACATCTTAACAGAAAACAGGGTTCAAGAGCAGAGAACCAGTCCGACCACAAATTTACCAGGGAGGAGTTTTTTCCCCACCCTAGTAAGCCTGAGGATACTGCAGGAGACCAGGGTATATCTCAACCCTTATCTCAACTGCATAGGACAGACACTCCCAGAGCTGTTTATAGACCTCCCCCAAGGAATGCATTCCTTTCCCAGGGTATTAATATTAATATTCCTTTCTAGGAAAAGAATTTAGTGATATCTTCCCTACTTGCACGTCCATTTATAGGCTCTCTGCAAGGAGAAAAATATGGCTCTTTTTGCCCGACCCCACAGGCAGTCACACCTTATGGTTGTCTATCCTTGTTCCCTAAAAATCGCTGTTATTCTGTTCTTTTTCAAGGTGCACTGATTTCATATTGTTCAAACACACATTTTACAATCAATTTGTAAAGTTAACACAATTATGACAGTGGTCCTGAGGTGATGTACATCCTCAGCTTACGAAGATAACAGGATTAACAGATTAAAGATAGGCATAAGAAATTATAAAAGTATTATTTGGGAACTGGTAAATGTCCATGAAATCTTCACAATTTATGTTCCTCTGCCGTGGCTCCAGCCAGTCCCTCCATTCAGGGTCCCTGACTTCCCGCAACATGCTGCCACGCCCAGCTAATTTTTGTATTTTTAGTAGAGACAGGGTTTCACCATGTTGACTGGGATGGTCTTGATCTCTTGACCTCGTGATCCACTGACCTCGGCCTCCTAAAGTGCTGGGATTACAGGCATGAGCCCCCACACCCAGCTTAATTGATTTTATATCTTACTATTTTTTTGAGAGAAGGTCTTACTCTATCACCCAGGCTAGAGTGCAGTGATGCACTGCAGTGGTGCTGAGCTCACTGCAGCCTCAACCTCTCAGGCTTAGGTGATCTTCCCACCTCAGCCTGCCAAGTAGCTGGGACTGACTACAGGTGTGTGCCACCCCACCCAGCAAATTTTTTGTAGAGATGGGTTTTCACCATGTTGCCCAGGCTTATCTCAACTCTTGGACTCAGGCAATCTGCCCACATCAGCCTCCCGAAGTGCTGGGATTACAGGTGTGATCCACTGTACCCTGCTCCTTTTACATGCTTTTCATTGAGAAATTACGTAATGAACCTTACCAGAGCTGTGTTTGCAATTAAATAGTAATTTAAGAATTCTTTAATGAATAAATTCCTTGGAGTTGGTTGCATATATTTTGGTTACTTGGAAAACCTTTTAACATGACTTCTACCCCTGAAACTGTGTTATAGATGGTGAGATTGCCAGATAACTGAGTTCTGGGTAGGAAGAAAATCATGATGTTTGAGTGAGGTAGATGGATGGGAGTGGGAGTGGGTAAGGGGAAGTTCTTATTTTTGGTAAAGTTGACACATTTCTTTCATTCATTCATTCATTCATTCATTCATTCATTTGAGATGGAATCTCGCTCTGTTACACAGGCTGGAGTGCAGTGGCGCGATCTTGGCTCACTGCAAGCTCTGCCTCCCGGGTTCACGCCATTCTCCTGCTTCAGCCTCCTAAGTAGCTGGGTGCCTGCCTCCATGCCCGGCTAATTTTTTGTGTTTTTTTGTATTTTCAGTAGAGACGGGGTTTCACCATGTTAGCCAGGATGGTCTAGATCTCCTGACCTCGTGATCTGCCTGCCTTGGCCTCCCAAAGTGCTGGGAGTACAGGTGTGAGCTACCGTGCCCAGCCTATTTTTATTTTTTATTCATTTACTTTTTCTGAGACAGGGTCTTACTCTGTCACCTAGGCATGATCACTGCTCACTGTAGCTTTGACCTCCCAGTCTCAGATGATCCTCCCTCCTCAGCCTCCTGAGTACCTGGGACTACAGGCACACGCTACCATGCCCAGCTAACGTTTGTATTTTTTGTAGAGACGAGGTTTCACCATGTTGCCCAGGTTGATCTCAAACTCCTGAATTCAAGCAATTCTTCTGCCTTGGCTTCTCAAAGTGTTGGGATTACAGGTGTGAGCTACCGTCCCCAGTGAACAAATTTCATAGAGAAATCCATTTTTTGGCTGACTAGTTTCGGCAGTAGTTTGTGTGCTTTTAAAAATTACCATGCTGGCTGCTAAATTTTCTTTCTTTTTTTTTTTTTTCCCTCTGACAGGTTCTTCAGAGCAGATATCCTAGTCTATTGGCAGTGGTTGATCACCTGCTTGACATTTATATCCAACTTACTGGAGAGAAACATCACTCTTGGAGTGATAGTTCTGTTGGATGTGAACAGACACCTGAAGAAGTTTCAGAAGCCAGAAGAGAAAACAAAAGACCAACCCTTGAGGGAAGAGAATTATCTTTAAGGTACTGGACTAAACAATTTTTTCTTTTCTTTCTTTCTTTCTTTTTTTTTTTATTGTGAGACTAGAGTCCCGCTCTGTCACCCAGGCTAGAGTGCAGTGGCGCAGTCTCGGCTCGCTCCAACCTCTGCCTCCTAGGTTCAAAGTTCTTACCAGCTAGAAGGAAATGGTCAGATTTTGAAATTATAGGTTGCTTCATGGTGTCAGATCCCTTTTTCAGATTTATAATTAACGACTGGGAAGGCTTGATTAGGGTAATGTTTTTAACTTTAAAAAATAACTTTTAAAGACAAACTTGTGAATGGCTCCTAACATAATTCTTTCACCAAATGCCCTTTTCTGACACTTGGAGTCTTTTTTTTTTTTTTTTTTTTGAGGCGGAGTCTCGCTCTGTGGCCCAGGCTGGAGTGCAGTGGCCAGATCTCAGCTCACTGCAAGCTCCGCCTCCTGGGTTTACGCCATTCTCCTGCCTCAGCCTCCCGAGTAGCTGGGACTACAAGCGCCCGCCACCTCGCCCGGCTAGTTTTTTTTTTTTTGTATTTTTAGTAGAGACGGGGTTTCACCGTGTTAGCCAGGATGGTCTTGATCTCCTGACCTCGTGATCCGCCCGTCTCGGCCTCCCAAAGTGCTGGGATTACAGGCTTGAGCCACCGCGCCCGGCGACACTTGGAGTCTTAAATAAGTCTTGGATTTTGCTATCTATGACTTCTGTGCCGTTCTCTCTTCTCAGTGGTTGACTTTCCCTTTGAGAAGTGAGAATTAGAAATGGGCATCTCCTCAGGCTGGGCGTGGTGGCTTATGCCTGTAATCCCAACACTTTGGGAGGCCGAGGCGGGCAGATCACGAGATCAGGAGTTCAAGACCATCCTGGCCAACATGGTGAAACCCCGTCTCTACTAAAAAAAAAAAAAAACACAAAAATTAGCTGGGAGCGGTGGCAGATGCCTGTAATCCCAGCTACTCGGGAGGCTGAGGCAGAGAATTGCTCGAACCTGGGCAGAGGTTGCGGTGAGCCAAGATTGCATCACTGTACTCCAGCCTGGGCAACAGAGTAAGACTGTCTCAAAAAAAAAAAACAAGAATCTCTGCATTCTGGTCTGATTTGGTTGCTCCCCTCCTGTCCTGCTACCTTGTCTGGCATGGAAGGCAGAGTAATGATTTGATAGGTCACTTCCTGGTTTGGGTGAAGATTGAGAACTCTTTGTTTTGCTTTTAAATTTTACACACAAATACAAAGAGGGGAAGGATTGGGATCCCTTAATTACTGGTTGCTCAAATACCTTTTATCTAAGCATTGTCAGAAGAAAGAAGAGAGTTGTCAGGTAAGCCCAGACTTAAGTGGGTCAATAAATTCTGATGCCTCTGATGTCTTTGGCCTGTGGTCTTTTCGTTTTTTCTTTTCTTTTTTTTAAAGGGATCTGCTGAATTGGTGTAATAGGATTGCCCATAGCTTTGACAGTTCATCTTTATCAGCATCATTAAATATTTTTCAAGAGGTAAGATATAGTTTTCCAGTCTTTTTTCTTTTGATTCTGTAAGGCTGTTGACTTCCATTGTTATTTTCTGTCTTTTGATTGCCATCAGACTTTTCTCTTTTTTCCAAGTATGAGTTTTTTTTTTTTTTTTTTTTAATTTTTATTTTTTTGAGACGAAGTCTCGCTCTTGTCCCCCAGGCTGGAGTGCAATGGCACGATCTCGGCTCACTACAACCTCCGCCTCCTGAGTTCCAGCGATTCTCCTGCCTCAGCCTCCCAAGTAGCTGGGATTACAGGCACCTGCCACCACGCCTGGCTTATTTTTGTATTTTTAGTAGAGATGGGGTTTCACCACGTTGGCCAGGCTGGTGTTGAGCTCCTGACCTCAGGTGATCCACCGGCCTCGGCCTCCCAAAGTGCTGGGATTACAGGTGTGAGCCACTGTGCCTGGCCTGGTTTGTTATTTTTAGCTAGTTAAAACTCAACTAAAGTGGCATTAAAGCTAATTGAATGTAATACATGTTTTATGGTTTTTGAAACAAATTATTATTAATTTCAAAAGAAGTATAGTTTGATATAGAGTAAAACAGATAGTGAAATTAAAGTAAAATGAAAGAAACTCCCAGGTAATAATAAAGCAATATTTGTTCCTATATGTAATTTCTTAGTCTGTCTGATAAATTTGTATCTGTCCAATCCCTCTACTTTTTTCTCAGTAGGGCTGCTTGATGTTGCTTGACTGAACCTCTTTGTAAGACACCATAAATCCAGGATGGATTTCTAATGAGGGTGGTGGACTCTTCTGACTAATGCATCTGGGGTCCATTGTTAGTATCTCTGATGGGAGCATGTATGTGCACAGGACTTAACCATTCTAGTGGATATTATTACGGAAGACCAAATCATAGTGGTAAGGTGGAATAAGAACAAAAGGAGTTGGATGTTCTTTTAGAAGTAACTCTTTTAAACTATAGTATATACGGTAACCAGAATAATTGTTCTCTTCTACTCTAAAATATATTTCTACTGAATTTGAGACCAGCCTTTTCAAATCAGTAGTGTATATTCTTTTGAGAACTGGCAAATTGTTTTTGTCCAGCTCTTTTCCCTGCTTATTCCATCCAGACCAAATACCTTTATCAAATATCAGCTCTACTATAATTTATGTTACAGTTAATTTAACAACTCCACCTATATTTTCACATTAGACCTAAGTTGTGATTTCTCTAAGGACATTGAGAACTTTTTTTTTCCTCCGAAATATTTACAATCAAATTTGTTCAGAGGGAGATTGCTTTTGGGGACTACTGTTAGCCCTCCGTTTCTGTGAGCTCTGCATCTGTGGAGTCAACCAAACTTGGATCCAAAATATTCCATTCCTGTCCCTAAGGTGGACAGTAAAAAGTAAATAAATAAATAAATAAATAAAATATTTCAGGAAAGAAATGATTGTATTGAACGTGTACAGACTTTTTTCCTTGGGATTATTCCCTGGACAATACAGTGTAATAACTATATAGCATTTGCATTGTATTAGATATTGAAAATAATCTAGAGATTTAAATAAAATAAAGAGGGCGTGAATAGGTTAAATGCAGATTCTATGCCTTTAAAATTTTTTTTTTTTTTTTTGGCTTATTTTTCTACATACTGACACGGGCCCTATGCCTTTTTTTTGTTTGTTTTTTGAGACGGAGTCTCGCTCTGTCGCCCAGGCTGGAGTGCAGTGGCGACATCTGGGCTCACTGCAAGCTCCGCCTCCCGGGTTCCTGCCATTCTCCTACCTCAGCCTTCCCAGTAGCTGGGACTACAGGTGCCCACCACCACGCCTGGCTGATTTTTTTTTGTATTTTTAGTAGAGATGGGGTTTCACCGTGTTAGCCAGGATGATGTCAATCTCCTGACCTCGTGATCTGCCCACCTCGACCTCCTAAAGTGCTGGGATTACAGGCGTGAGCCGCCGCGCCCGGTTACCCTATACCATTTTATATAAGCGATTTGAGCATCTTCAGATTTTGGTTTCTGTGAGAGGTCCTGGAACCAATCCCCCAGGAATACGTAGGGACAACTGTATTATAATAGTAAATCCTATATTTTTAATATTGATGTTCATAACTTTAGATTTCTGGGTATAAGTTTTCCTGCTTTTTACTAAATGTTAGGGTTGCCATTATTTGAGTCTTTTGGCGTCTTGTAAACTGACTTTACTTAAAATTACGGCTTTAAAATATATTTTAATTTTGAAAGGACTAGATTCTTCTTGTTAAAAAACAATAGAAAAGATGATGGAAGAAACTTAACTACTGACTCTACCTCTGAGACAAAAGCCATTTGCAGTATTTGGGGCCTATTTTCTCTTTTTTATCAGTTGAGGCAATGCTGTATATTAAGTGTTGTATTCTGAGTATTTCAACTGTCAGAACAAAAATATAAAATACTTTTAAAAAGGAAGAAAAGAAAATAGATCAGATTGTAACTGCTCAATGGGTTCACCTTGCCCGCTGCCTAGACAGAGAAAATTTATCATGACGGGAATTGCAATAGAGTAATTCACGCAGCACCCACTGTATGGGAGACCAGTTTTATTATTACTCAAAGCAGTCTTCAAGAGAGCTTGATGAATGCTAGGCTAGCCATATAGGAAATGGAGTTGTTACTCAAATCAATCTCCCTGATAACTCAGAAGCTAGGGTTTTTATGGATAATTTGCTGGGCAGGATACTAGGGAATGGGTGCTGTGATTGGTTGGGGATGAACTCATAGGGATGTGGAAAGTGGTCTTGTATACTGAGTCTGCTTCTGGGAGGGGTGACTGAGTCAGGTGGGGTTAGTTGCCAGAATGCAAAAATCTGAAAATCACCTCAAAAGGCCAATTTTAGTTTTTGTGATAGTGTTGTTATCTATAGGAGCAGTTGGGGAAGCCACAAATCTTGTGACCTCTGGCCATATGACTCCTGAGCAGTAAGGGATTATAGAAACTATACCTACATTTTAACAGAATTAAGGTCCCTCCCATAATCCTAATCCTAATTTTGTGGTCTTTCATTGTGAGTATTTGGTCCCTGAGCAAAGAGGGGGTTAGTTTTAGGGAGGGACTATTATCATCCTTGCTTCCAAGTTAAACTATAAACTAAATTCCTACCATGGTTAGCTTGTCCTATGCCTAGGAATGAGTGAAGATGGCCAGCCTGTGAGGCTTAGAAGTAAGACGGAGTCAGCCATGTTAGATTGCTGTAGTAATCTTTGCAAAGATAGTTTCAATTCCACACTCGTGGTGTCCTTTACCTTATTTTATCTCTCATATTTTCTGTAAATAGAAAATACAGAAAATGCTTGATGAATTCAAGTTTAACATTTTTGGGGTACAATCCATTTTTGGTGGTATTTTATGTTTCATTACGTCGGAAGACATAACTGGTTGGCTCACTGGTAGTTGCTAAGATTGAGTACTAGGTTAAGATAATGACCATGAGGTGTTGCACACCTAATGTTTCTCTTACGGTTAGAAAGCAGTCTTTTGATGTTACCTCAGCACTATATGAGTCAGTTCTCCTTGAAACACATACCCAGTGGTCAACACTAATTGCTCTTCTTTGCCCGAAGCTAGGATTTGCAAAGTGGGGTGTTTTGTTGGGTGCTTTTTATTATTTTGCGAGTATTTCAGTAGTCAGTTATTTATATTTGTTCATGTCCTATCTTGCCGTTATGGTCAGGTCCTGAGTCCTGGGTTGGTTCCTTATTTGCACTGCCTTCATTTTTAGAGAAATATTCCTGCTGGATTTTGTGCTTCTCCCTCTCGTGGCCAGGAAAATGATGCTCTGTGATTAACGTATTATTTTAAAAATCAGTCAGCATTTACCTTGGTTATTTTGATAGGCTCTAGACTGTTTCACAGCAATGCTTTCTGAGCATACGAGCAAACTGAAAATGGCGGAAGTTATTGGAAGCAAATTGAACATTTCTAGAAAAAAGGTATGTGTGCTGTTTTTTTACTTTCCTGTTGAAAGGAGGCTAGGATTTTTTGCTTGCTTGCTTGCTGGTCTCTAGGCCTTATTTGGAACAGCTTTTGCAGTGGTGCCTCTTTTGTAAAAGTTGGCGCTTTTATTGCGGCCTCTTGTGGGCATACAACTCCCAAATGACGTGAGTGCAATGGCACGACCTTGGCTCACCACAACCTCCACCTCCTGGGTTCAAGCGATTCTCCTGCCTCAGCCTCCCAAGTAGCTGGGATTACAGGCATGCGCCACCACACCCAGCTAATTTTGTATTTTTAGTAGAGATGGGGTTTCTCCATGATGGTCAGGCTGGTCTGGAACTCGTGACCTCAGGTGATCCAACCAGCCTCTGCCTCCTGAAGTGCTGGGATTACAGGCGTGAGCCACTGTGCCCGGCCATGTTCCATATTCTTAAAGGGAGCTTCCTCATGTCTTGTATCTTCTTCAGTGTTTTAGTGAGCATTTATTTTATTTTGTAGGTAATAGACTCAGGACTGTAACTATGTTTTAGTAATACCTTTGTCTATAACTTAATGCACAGAGTTTTTCCATCTTTTTTATTATTTTCCCTTATTAGAAAAGTTGGCAAGAGACCGAGTGTGGTGGCTCACACCTGTAATCCCAGGACTTTGGGAGGCGGAGGTGGGTGGATCACCTGAGGTTGGGAGTTTGAGACCAGCCTGGCCAACATTGTGAAACCCTGTGTCTACTAAAAAAAATACAATGAATTATCTGGGTGTGGAGGCACATGCCTGTATTCCCAGCTACTCGGGAGGCTGAAGCGGGAGAATCGCTTGAACCCTGAAGGCAGAGGTTGCAGTGAGCCAAGATTGTGCCACTGCACTCCAACCTGGGCGACAGATCCAGACTCCTTCTCCAATGAAAACCAATCAACCAAACAAAAAATGTTGAAGAGTAGTACCAGTGAATACCTGGATACTCACTACTTAGTTTCATTGTTGACATTGTTAATATTTTCCCATTCTTGTTTTATGTCATACGTATTTTGGGAGGAGGGATCCTTTCAGCAGTGGCATTGGTGTCTGGAAAAAATGTCTCGGCTCATCTTGAAGCAGATGTCTGACATTCTCATATGAATGGTGACTCTAAAAGATCTTATGTCAGGAATTTTACAATAGTAGAGATTTTTATAAGGCTTCTGAAATAGTTGGGATGGTTTTGACTGGAGGTCATAAAACGTCCTACTGAAAGGGACTTAAATGATACATATATTAATCATAAGGAAGAATAATGAAAACACCATGAATATTCATTCCACCAATATTCATCATCTTTTGTTGTAGAAGGGCTCACTTTTCCAAGAGCACTTTGCTTCTTTTACTCCTGCCCCAAACCTGAACAAAATCTGTGTTCTTTGGAGAAGAGAAGAATGGCTATTGGGTAGACATCCAGGAGCATCTGCCACAGCTCTTTTTGCTTTGGCTGTAGTCAGATGTACCATGATTTCCTACATTATGTTAGAAATTTAAAGCAGAGGAGCGCATAGCTAGAGAAAGATTTGTCTGATTTTTTTTTTCTTACCTTTTAGGTGTAGACTTACTGTTCACTTTATCGGATATATCAGTGTGTTCACTCCATGTATAGGTAGGGCTTATCTGAAAAGTACCATTTTAGGGAATGATAAATGTTTTGAAAACACAGTATTAGAAGTTTGGAAAATGAAAAAAATTTCTTTATGAAAAGCCAACTCAACTGTCTGGGAAGTAGAGAATGATTCTTTGTAGACTGCTAATTTGAGGGCCAAAATAAGCCTCTGGATGAGGAAATACTCAAAAAGCGTGTGGATTTTTACTCAGGTAAAATCTTATCTCCCACAGGCTGAATTCTTTTGTCAACTTTATAAACCAGAAATTGTGATCAATGAGCTAGATTTGCAAGTGGGTCGAGTGCGGCTTCTACGGAAACAAAGTGAGGCTGTTCACATGCAGAGGTAAGTAGGGCTCTAAACTAAGCTGCCAACTGTGGGGTTTCCAGAAACTTGATAGAAGGTCTGGCTCAGCCTCTTCTCTTTGTGCAAAACACATGTCTGAACTGTGATATCTGTAGTATACTATATAGGAAGAAGCAGTGTTTTCCCAAAGTATGTTCTGTGAAATTAGATATTAATAGGTGAAAGAGGCAATGAAAGTCATTAAAGACTTGGCACTACCAAAGATGAATTATTGATTTTATTCACTGCAGTGTATTTAGTGAAGTAAGCCTCAGTTGGAAGTCAGGCTTATGTCTAACATCAGTCTTTAAATTCCTGGAAGGCTGGGGTTATATAAGATTCTGAGATCGAGGTAACTTTAAATACTTATTACATGTCTGACTGTGTACTAAGTGCTTTATGTATTTTCTCATGTAGTGGTTGTAATAATCCTGTGAATTAATATATTAGTGTCCTAGGGCTGCCATAACAAATTACCATAAACTTGGTGGTTTTAAACAATAGACATTATTCTTTCGCAGTCCTGGAGGCTGGAAGTGTAAAATCAAGGTTTCAATGGGGCCATGCTCCTCCCCTCTGAAGGCTCTAGGGCAGAATGCTTTCTTGCCTCTTCCTGATTTCTTTCTTTCTTTTCTTTTTTTGTTTTTGAGACAGAGTCTCACTGGGTTGCCCAGGCTGGAGTACAGCGGTACATGTTGGTTCACAGCAACCTGTGGCTCCCTGGTTCAGGTGATTCTCGTGCCTCAGCCTCCCGAATAGCTGGGATTACAGGCATGTGCCACCATGCCCAGCTAATTTTTGTATTTTTAGTAGAGACGGGGTTTCACCATCTTGGCCAGGTTGGTCTTCGACTCCTGACCTCAGGTGATCCACCTGCCTTGACCTCCCAAAGTGCTGGGATTACAGGCCTGAGCCACAGTGCTTGTCCTCTTCCTGGTTTCTTTGGCTCCCAGCAGTCCTTGGTGTTCCTTGGCTTGTATTTGTATCACTGTTAAGTTCTGTCTCTCTTATCACATGGCCCTTCTTCCTTGTGTGTGTATTTTTTTTCTTTTCTTTTTTTTGAGATGGAGTCTTGCTCTGTCGCCCAGGCTGGAGTGTAGTGGCGCGCTCTCAGCTCACTACAGCCTCCACCTCCAGGGTTCAAGCGATTCTCCTGCCTCAACCTCCTGAGTAGCTGGGACTGCAGGTGTCTGCCACCACGCCCAGCTAATTTTTGTATTTTTAGTAGAAATGAGGTTTCACCATATTGGCCAGGCTGGTCTTGAACTCCTGACCTTGTGATCTGCCCGCCTCGGCCTCCCAAAGTGCTGGGATTACAGGCGTGAGCCACTGCGCCCTGCCTTGTGTGTTTATTTCTGTGTCACCAAATCTTCCTTTTATAAGGACACCAGTCATTGGATTTAAGACCCACCCTAATGCAATATGACCTTATCTTAATTTGATTAAATTTCTTCAAAGACCCTATTTTGAAATAAGGTCACATTCATAGGATCTGGGTAGGCATGAATTTGGGGAAGATTATTAACCTATTACAACTCGGTACTGTTGTTACCCACATCTTACAGGTGAGGAAACTGAGGCTAAGACACATTAAGTAATTTGTCCAAGATGAGCTAACTGGTACAGATAGTCTTGTCTTATTGATCTTTTTAATCTTCAGAGCCTAGCGTGGTATCAGATGTGTGAGTATTCGGTGTTTGCAGAAAAACTAAATTCTGTAATTTTTGTATGTTGTAAGACTATCTGGTATAACTTGAAGACAATTACTCTGAGCTGTTTTCTCATCCTTGTTTGTTGAACCTGGAATATCTGGTTTCCCAGAGCAAAACTGGGAGAAGCTTGCAGCGTGGTTTTTAAACTCTTTTTTCTCCTTTCCAGGAAGAAGTTCACTTTTGCTGCTACACGGCCGTCCTCTGTTCTCATTGAGCAGCTTGCAGTGTGTGTCAGCAAAGGGGAGCCTGTGTTGCTGGTGGGAGAGACCGGAACTGGCAAAACTTCTACTGTCCAATACTTGGCTCACATTACAGGTAATCCCTAGAGGAAATAAATCTGCCCCCAGACATTTCACACTGACTACTTTTTTTCCTTTTTTAAAAATATGAAATCCAAAGACCACAGAGTTTAAAAAGTGCCAGCACCCCACATATAATCTCTTTGCCTGGAACTAACTACTTTAAATAGATTATTATTAAATTATTTCTAATCTCTGCCTATGCAAATACATATATGAATAGATTTTATTTCAAAACAGATATGGGATTATATTCTACATGTTGCATTATACCTCATTTTTTAAAAAATTTTTATTCTTTTTGAGACAGAGTCGCACTGTTGCTTAGGCTGGAATGCAGTGGTGAGCTCACAGGTCACTGCACCCTTGACCTCCCAGGCTCAAGTGATCTTCCTACCTCAGCCTCCCAGATAGCTGAGACTACAGGCCTGTGCCACCGCGTCTGGCTAACTTTTAAAGTTTCTTGTAGAAACGAGGTCTCGCTGTGTTGCTCAGGTTGGTCTTCAACTTCTGGGCTGTCATGATTCAGAGCAAATGCACATTTGAAAATTTACCTTATTGCTGGGCGCAGTGGCTCATGCCTGTAATCCTAGCACTTTGGGAGCCTGAGGTGGGAGGATTGCTTGAACCCAGGAGTCAAGACCAGCCTGGCAACATCATGAGACCATGTCTCCACAAAAAAAATAAAAAAATTGGCCAAGTGTGGTGGTATATGCCGGTAGTCCCAGGTGCTTGAGAGGCTGAGACAGAAGGATCACTTGAGCCCAGGAAGTTGAGGCTGCAGTGAGCCATGATTGGGCCACTGCACTGTAGCCTGGTTGACAGAACAAGAGTCTGTCTCAGAAAATAAAGCCCCATGCCATATTCCCACAGCCTTAAGGAGCACACTGGATATTATCGGTCTTTAAATTTTTGGAATAACACTTTTGCACTTTCTTTATAAAAGGCCACCGTTTGAGAGTTGTCAATATGAATCAGCAAAGTGATACTGCAGACTTGCTTGGAGGGTAAGTGTGGCTTAAAATGTTTTTCTTATTTTTGTGTTTATTACTTGAGGTAAGAAATACTGTTTCCTTAGTGTTACAACCACAGGTTATAGGGTGCTCTGTGCAATAGAAAAAGTTTCCTCAGATAAGGCTTTATTGGAGCTTTTGGCAGGGTACCAGGGAGGTAGCACGAAAGAGAGAATTCTATGGCTGGCCCAACTAAGACAGTCAGGAAAGTAATTTTAAGGGGCTAAAGTGGGAACAAAGTGATATTTAAGCATGTAGAGGCAGGGAACTTCTGGCACTTGAACAGTTTGATAACATATTTCTTCATGTGTCCCATGTCTCATTAGCATGGGTGTGATTTTTAGCATAGCAATGAAGCTAAGGCGAAGGATCAGTCATTCTTCTGGTCTTGTGTGTGTGCAGGAAAAAGGGTAAACTCCCTTGAGTAAGACTTAAGGTGTGAGTTGCCTATTTTAGTTTCCTCAGGGTCCCACCATCAGTGTGTGTGGTGCTTTGAGTAAGATTTATGGTGGGACATTGCTCATCTTAGTCTCTCTAAGACATCTTGAGCAAGATTGCACCTTACCCCCCAACCACAGCAAGGTACTTATTTGAATTTATTGAGGAGCTCATGGGTGTGTAGATGTTTCTCTTCATTTTAACGAACACTTGAGGCCCTTGTTCTCAAAGGTCATATGCTGGAAGAAGGAGAAAAAGCAGGCAAGTATATAATCAATTAATGTTTGTCTATATAGTACAGTTGATCTAAAGTGTAAGTTCTGGGCCAGGTGTGGTGGCTCACACCTGTAATCCCAGCACTTTGGGAGGCCTAGATGGGTGAATCACTTGAGGTCAGGAGTTCGAGACCAGCCTGGCAGACATGGTGAAATCCTATCTCTACCAAAAAATACGAAAATTAGTTGGGCTTGGTGGTGTGCGCCTGTAGTCCCAGCTAGTAGGGAGGCTGAGGTGGGAGAATTGGTGAATCCGGGAGGCAGAGGCTGGAGTTAGCCAAGATTTTGCCACTGCGCTCCAGCCTTTCTACCTTGGTTTTATTTTACTTATATTTGGTTGGTTGGTTGAGGAACTTGGCAATCTGTTCTTATTAATATATGTGATTTTTCATTTAAGCAGACATGTCTATACTGCTGTATATATTTATCTTTATTCTTTTTTTTTTTTGAGACGGAGTCTTGCTCTGTCACCAGGCTGGAGTGCAGTGGCGCGATCTCTGCTCACTGCAACGTCCGGCTCCCGGGTTCAAGTGATTGTTCTGCCTCAGTCTCCTGAGTAGCTGGGATATAGGCGCACACCACCACAGCCAGCTAATTTTTGTATTTTTAGTAGAGATGGGGTTTTGCCATGTTGACCAGGATGGTCTTGATCTCTCGTGATCCACCCACCTCGGCCTCCCAAATTGCTGGGATTACAGGTGTGAGCCACCGCACCCGGCCTCTTAATTCTTTTTTTTGTTTTGTGGGAGGCAGGGTCTTGTTCTGTCACCAAGGCTGGAGTGCAGTGGTGTGATCATGGCTTAGCACAGCCTTGAACTCCTGGGTTTAAGCAATCCTTCTGCCTCAACCTACCCAGTAGCTAGGACTACAGGCATGAGCCACCATGCCTGGTCTATTTCTCTCTATTCTGTATCTATATGTCTTTAGGAATTTCATGCCATTAAATAGTCCTAACATAAATGGCATTGATCTTGTACTAACTGAACACGGACTGGGTCCTTCTCTTCTATCGTGAATTTGTTGTGTTATGTTAGCCATTGCAAGTTGTTTTAAATATAATGAGTAAACAGTACATTTGTGATGCAAATTGATGACACAAAAAGGTGGTACTCAAAATATGATTAATTAGAATTTTGTTTTGGTGCCAACTTGGTGAATAGAATATATCTGTTTTTCCTTGTTAGTAGGTCAGCATCAGTTATTAAAAGAAAATGCAACTTACATTTCAATTTGAAAAGATCACTTGAGCCTGTGAAGTTGAGGGTGCAGTGAACTGTGGTCATGCCATTGTACTTTAGCTGGGATGACAAAGCAAGACCCTGAACAGGATCTCGCTCTGTTGCCTAGGCTGGTCTTGAACTCCTGGCCTCAAGTAGTCCTGCTTCAGCCTCCCAAAGTGTTGAAATTACAGACATGAGCCATTGAGCCTTTTCTCAATTTTTGTGTAGTTGGAAATATGCCTTGTTTTCTGTACTCTTACATTACTACAAAGATATATATATTTTTAATTATTATCCTTTAAGTTATAGGGTACTTGTGCGCAACGTGCAGGTTTGTTACATATGTATACATGTGCCATATTGGTGTGCTGCACCCATTAACTCGTCATTTACATTAGGTATATCTCCTAATGCCATCCCTCCCCTCTCCCCCGACCCCACGACAGGCCCTGGTATATGATGTTCCCCTTCCTGTATCCAAGTGTTCTCATTTTTCAGTTCCCACCTGTGAGAGAGAACATGCAGTGTTTGGTTTTCTGTCCTTGCAATAATTTGCTCAGAATGATGGTTTCCAGCTTTATGCATGTCCCTACAAAGGACATGAACTCATCCTTTTTTATGGCTGCATAGTATTCCATGGTGTGTATGTGCCACATTTTCTTAATCCAGTCTATCATCGATGGGCATTTGGGTTGGTTCCAAGTCTTTGCTATTGTGAATAGTGCCACAATAAACATACGTGTGCGTGTGTCTTTATAGCAGCATGATTTATAATCCTTTGGGTATATACCCAGTAATGGGATGGGTGGCTCAAATGGTATTTCTAGTTCTAGATCCTTGAGGAATCACCATACTGTCTTCCACAATGGTCGAACTAGTTTACAGTCCCACCAACAGTGTAAAAGTGTTCCTGTTTCTCCACATCCTCTCCAGCACTTGTTGTTTCCTGACTTTTTAGTGATCACCATTCTAACTGGTGTGAGATGGTATCTCATTGTGGTTTTACTACAAAGAGATTTAAATAAAATCTTTAGCATATATTATGTTATAGATGAATAGGTGACTCCCTTGTTTAAGAATCATTGTAGAAGATGAGAATACCAAAAAGTTTTTAAAAAGGCAAAGGAATGGAGAACAAAATTCAGCTGTAGGCAAAAAGATGAGATAGGGAAAAGATAAATATTCCTATCCTCAGGCTGTATTGCTGGTTTCGTCTGTTTTATAAGTTATGTTAAATATGTTTTGCATGTGTCCAATATTAAATAATAACCTGGTTTGCAAATCTGGATCCTTTGGGGGTTTTTTTTGTTTTTTTTTTTTTAAAGATAGGGTCTCACTTTGTCACCCAAGCTGGAGTGCAGCGGCATAAACATGACTTTCTGGGCTCAAGTGATCCTTCCACCTCAGCCTCCTGAGCAGCTGGGACTGTAAGCACAAGCCACCACATGCAGCTGCTTTATTTTTAGTAGAGATGAGGTCTCACTATGTTGCCCAGACTGGTCTGGAACTTCTGAACTCAAGGAATCTTCCTGCCTGGGCCTTCCAAAGTGCTAGGATTACAGGCACTGTAGCTGGTCTTGGATTTTATTTGTTTATTTAATTTTAACTCTTTTTTTTGGGGGGGGGGACAGAGTCTCACTCTGTTGCCCAGCCTGGAGTACCATGGTGCCCTCATAGTTCACTGCAGCCTCTGCGTCCTAGGCTTATGTCATCCTCTTGCCTCAGCCTCCCGAGTAACTGGGACTACAGACATGCACCCCCATGCTTAGCTAATTATTTTCTATTTTTGTAGAGATGAGGTCACATTCTGTTGCCCATTGTATTCATTTGTTTCACGCTGCTGATAAAGACATACCCAAGACTGGATAATTTACAAAGAAAAGAGGTTTAATTGACTTATAGTTCCACATGTCTGGGGAGGCATCACAATCATAGCGGAAGACAAGGAGGAGCAAAGTCACGTCTTACATGCATGGTGGCAGTCGAGAGCTTGTGTAGGGGAACTCCCCTTTATAAAACCATCTAATCTCATGAGATTTATTCACTGTCATGAGAATAGCTCGGGAAAGACCTACCCCCATGATTCAATTACCTTCCACCTGTCCCTCACACAACACGTGGGAATTGGAACTACAATTCAAGATGAGATTTGGGTGGGGACACAGCCAAACCATATCACCCTGGATGAATCTTGAACTCCTGAGATCAAGTAGTCCTCCCCACTCAACCTCCCAAAGTGCTGAGATTACAGGCATGAGCCACTGTATCTGGCCTTTTTAGATTAATTTTTAAAACTTTTAAAAATTATTTTTGTTTTTTTTTTGAGACAGGGTCTCACTCTGTCACCCAGGCTGGAGTGGAGTGGCACCATCAGGGCTTATTACAGCCTTGACCTCCCTGGCTCAAGCTATCCTCCCACCTTGGCCCTCTTGAGTAGTTGGGACTACAGGCATGTGCCACCATACTCAGCTAATTGTTTTTGAACTTTAGTAGAGATGAGGTCTCACTATGTTGCCCAGGCTGGTCCCCTGAGCTAAAGTGATCCTCCCACCTTGACCTCCCAAAGTGCTGGGATTACAGATGTGAGCCACTGTGCCCCAGCCTAGATTGATTTTATTTATTCATTTATTTTTTTGAGAGAGTTTTGCTCTTGTTGCCCAAGCTGGAGTGCAATGACACTATCTTGGCTCACTACAATGCCTGCCTCCTTGGTTCACGCAATTCTCCTGCCTCAGCCTCCCGAGTAGCTGGGATTATAGGCATGTACCACCACGTTGGCTAATTTTGTATTTTTAATTGAGACAGGGTTTCACCATGCTGGTCAGGCTGGTCTCAAACTCCTGACCTCAGGTGATCCACCCGCCTCAGCCTCCCAAAGTCCTGGAATTACAGGCGTGAGGCACTGTGCTCTGCCCTAGATTGATTTTTGAAACAATTATTATTATGGGTAAAGATACTTTATAAAAATAAGGGCCTTAGAGACCATCAAATTATTTACATTATGGCAAATTGTCTTTTGCTCTTTGTTAGTGTCCATTGTCCATTACCTCCTTGCTTTTTATTCTTTTGTGCTTCTTGCTTTTTGATTAGTGTTGGCATGATATGTCTTTTTCCTTCATTTAATTTTAAACTCATTTTTGTCATTTTATTTAACATGGGCTTCTGGTAAGCAGCATGTAGACCTTCACATTACCTGTAGGTAGAGACATAAATTCCAAGAGTTGCAGGTGGGGAAGAGCCCAAGAGAATCCTTGAAAAAGAGTAGAGGGCATGGAAGACTTAGATGTGGCAGATAACATCATTCCAGAAGGAGAAAGTCTAGCACTAAAGGGCAAAATACAGAGCGCATGTTCATAGCACTTACTATAGGGAATGGGCTTCAGAGGGGCAGCTTCTGAGGGAGAAACAGATACGTATTGAGAAGGACCAGTTTCCCTGGAGAGCTTGGCAATGAAAGAAGGGAAAAAATAGAGGAAAATTAAAGATATTGTAGAAATAGCAGTAAAGCAGCCAATCCTCATCTTCCTTGCCACCCACCCATAGAACAGTCTTTAAAAGAAAATGCCCGGAAGAGGGTATGGCAGGAGCATACAATTCGAACTCAGAACGCTGCCCATGACATGAAGAGAAAGGGTTTATCATTCTAATTACTCAGCATGTACATTTTACGTTCTTTTTACACTTTGTTTTTTCCCGTTATAATTTTGTGTAGCCATTCTCACATGAATGCTTACATGTGGTTCCAGTGTATGTAACAGGTATAAGCACAGTTACTTTTCATGAAGGCAGGTGTTCTGGACCTGCTGCTAAGGTGCCTTTCTGCAGAAGACGGTTTGAAAATCTTGCTCTTTAGTTGTTTGTAGTTTATAGCCTCAGTTCTCTGAGGTGTCAGGTTGGTTCCCATTGAATATTTGTGTTGCAGTTGATTTTGTTTTATTTATTCTTTTCTGAAATGTATGTTTTTTCATCTTTTCATGTATTGAAATATGTGTTGACTTAAGGGCTTTAGGTAATACTGTGCTCAGCTTTAAATGAATGGAGCTTTCCTTTTTTTTTTTTTTTTTTTTTTTTTGAGATGGAGTCTGTTGCCCAGGCTGGAGAGCAGCAGCATGATCTCAGCTCACTGTAACCCCTGCCTCCCGGGCTCAAGTGATTCTTCTCCCTCAGCCTCCTGAGTACCTGGGATTACAGGGGCCCCGCCACCAGGCCCAGCTAATTTTTGTATTTTTAGTAGAGATGGGGTTTGCCATTTTGACCAGGTTGGTCTCAAACTCCTGACCTCAAGTCGTTCGCCTGCCTCAGCGTCCCAAAGTGCTGGGATGACATGCATGAGCCACAGCACCTGGCCTGAATGAGCTTTTCTTTAAGAAACTCAGTCTACTTTGAAATATTAAGCTGCCTTTTTCATAAATTCAATAGATCAATAATAACAGAGACATTAATTATCCACTAACTCTCTATGGCAGTCATTATGTGCCAGGCACTGTTTTGAGTCCTTTTTTTGTGTTAACTCGGCTGGTCTTAAAACCATGTGAGAAACCGGACTGTTATTCTCTATATTTTAAACATGAGAGAACTGAGGCAAAGAGAGATAAGTCACTTATTCAAGAAAATGGCAGATCCAGGATTTGAACCTAAGCAGTCTTGAGTGTCTGTGTTCTTAACCATTACTCTGCTTCTTCAGTTAACTTTGGATCCCATTTATACTATTTTCAAGACTAGCAGTTTTGGCCTGGAGCAATGGCTCATGCATGTAATCTCAGCACTTTGGGAGGCAAAGGTGGGAGTGTTGCTTGAGGCCAGGTCTTGGAGACCAACTTGGGCAACATAGTGAGACTTTGTCTTTACAATAAAAAGTTAAAAAATAAATAAAAAGACTAGCAATTTTATTTAAATGACACGTATATTTTGTTCAATTTCTCACCATTTTCACTGTTGTCGTTCTAGTTTATTGTCTAGTCCATTGCGTTGATCTCTTATCTTTGCTTCTACTCATAATCTCTTTATTGTCTTTTTTGTTTAGGAGTTACAATAATCCTTTAAAATATAATCAGATAAAGTATAAGTTTTATTTATTTATTTATTTATTTAGAGACGAATTCTCGCTGTGTCTCCCAGGCTGGAGTGCAGTGGCACGATCTCAGCTCACTGCAACCTCTGCTCCCGGGTTCATGCCATTCTCCTGCCTTAGCCTCCCGAGTAGCTGGGACTATAGTCGCCCGCCACCATGCCTGGCTAATTTTTTTTGTATTTTTAGTAGAAATAGGGTTTCACCGTGTTAGCCAGGATGGTCTCGGTCTCCTGACCTCGTGATCCACCCATCTCTGCCGCCCAAAGTGCCGAGATTAGAAGCGTGAGCCACCGCGCCCGGTCCAATAAAGTATAATTTTTTATGGAGACAGGGTCTTGCTTTGTTACCCAGTCTGGTCTCACTCTCTTCCTCAGGTTCCTCCACTGAACTTCTCAATCCATTTAGGATAAAATACAAAGATTTAGAATAAAATGTTTGATTTGTACAGCCCTTCATAATCTGACAGTGGTACTTCTCTGACATCATCTCCCACCTTCCCCTGTGCTGCTGAGCTCCAACCACTTTCTTCTGCTTTGCACCTAAATGCTTGCCATTCCTTTTGTGTGGCCTCCTTGCACCCACAGATAACTGCTTAGCACACATCCTTCCTTGACTTTGGTATCCTTCAAATGTCCCCTCCTCAACAAAGCCTTTCCTGACTGTGATATTCAGATTACCAAAACTCACATCACCCATTCAGCTTTTACCCTACATTATGTTTATAGCAGTTAAGCTACTACTTGACCTCCTGAGCTTGAACAAGCCTCCCATCTCAGCTTCCCAAGTAGCTGGGACTACAGGGACACACTGGCCTACTTGGCTAATTTTTGTATTTTTTTGTAGAGACAAGGTTTCACCATGTTGCCCAGGTTGGTCTCGAACTCTGGAGCTCAAGAAATCCGCCTATTCAGTCTCCCAAAGTGCTGGAATTAATAGACGTGAGCCACCGCCCCTGGCCTGTTGTCACTTTCATTTGATTATAAGCTACACAGCAGTAAGACCTTGTGGGTCTTGTTGACTCAATGGCTAACACATATAGCAGGTGCTCAAAACAATTTTTATAAAGGGATGAGTTCTTGCTCTGTTGCCCAGACTGTAGTACGGTGGTGTTATCATAGCTCACTGTAGCCTCACACTCCTGTGCTCAAGTGATCCTTCTTTCTTAACCTCCCAAGTAGCCGAGACTACAGATGGGACCACCACACCTGGCTAATTTAAAAAAAAATTTTTTTTTTTTTGAGACGGAGTCTCGCTCTGTCGCCCAGGCTGGAGTGCAGTGGCCGGATCTCAGCTCACTGCAAGCTCTGCCTCCTGGGTTTACGCCATTCTCCTGCCTCTGCCTCCTGAGTAGCTGGGACTACAGGCGCCCGCCACCTCACCCGGCTGGTTTTTTGTATTTTTTAGTAGAGACGGGGTTTCACCGGGTTAGCCAGGATGGTCTCGATCTCCTGACCTCGTGATCCGCCCGTCTCGGCCTCCCAAAGTGCTAGGATTACAGGCTTGAGCCACTGCACCTGGCCATTTTAAAATTTTTTATGGAGACAAGGTCTTGGCTTTGTTACCCAGTCTGGTCTTAACCTCCTGGCTTCAGGGAATCCTCCCGCCTTGACCTCCCAAAGTGGTGGGATTACGGGCATGAGCCACTGTGCCTGGCCTCAATACATTTTTGTTAAATAAATGGACTAAAGAAATGCATATACTAATGTGTTAGTGCTGTGAGTAAGTGAAAGTGAGTTTGACATTCCTCTTCAACTTTTTCTCTTTGGAACTGGACTCTCAGATTCAGATGCTCAGTATCAGGCCATTGGGTTTTACTCATCTCATTGTTTCTCCCTCACTAGGCCAGTAAGTCAGCAGTAATCCATGAATTCCCTTATTATGTTTTTGGTACCTTTTCAGTTCTCAATTTATTTTTCATGGAAATAAAGTTTATCTCATTCTTCTTGAATTGTAATGGTATGCTACACAAAATTGTATACTTAAGATTTTCTAGGAATAAGTATTGCCTCTTAGACATCGTATGTTTAAGCTAGAGCAATGTTTTTCAACCTTGTAAAAAGTTATCTCTTACCTCCCCCAAATATTCAAATTTAAGTTAATTTCCTAGCTCATTAGCCAGAGGAATTTAATGCTAAGGAATAACAAAGATCAAAATACTAAGAAGTACAGGTTGAGCTTTGGAGTACCACAAACCATTGCAATAGCTAAGGTTTTTTTTTTTTTTTTTTGCGTGCCCTACCCTAATTTTTATCCCATTGAAAGCAATATCATCGTTGCTGTCTCCTACTCTTCCTTCTTCTAACTGATAATGTATGAGCTGTGTTTAATTTACATGTGTAGATCAATTTCAGATACTTATTTTTCCTTGGATTTTGGTCAACTTTAATGAAATATGGATGGTTTGTTATTATGCCCTATACATATTTATGTAGACATGTTGGTAAAATAAATGATGTGAATTTTACTATTCAAGTGGGACTTTCAGGGTTTTTTTACTTTTATTTTTTTGAGACAGGGTCTGGCTCTGTTGCCAAGGCTGGAGTGGCAGTGGTGTGTTCTTGGCTCACTGCAACCTCCACTTGCTGGGCTCAAGCCTTCCACCTCAGCCTCCCAAGTAGCTGGAACTGCAGGTGTGTGCTACTGCGACTGACTAATTTTTGTATTTTTTTGTAGAGACAGGATTTTGCCATGTTGCCCAGGGTGGGCTTGAACTCCCGGGCTGAAGTGATCCGACCCCCTCAGTGTCCCAAAGTGCTGGGGTTATAAATGTGAGCAGCCATGCTAGGCTAGTTTTTCATAACACTTTTTATCTAATAATAGTTTTTACCTTCATTATAGGCCATTCAAATGCTTGAGATGAGGTAAACAGATTACAATTTAAAACTGTAATGTAGATTTTAAATATTTCGGTAGTGTTTCTAACTTTAATTAAATGAAATCTGAGACCTACTCCTATTTTCTGAGCCATGCTTTCTAACTTTTGTTAACTTTATAAGTTTGTGAGTCACATTTACCTATGTCTGTTTCAGTTATAAACCGGTGGACCATAAGCTTATTTGGCTACCCTTGCGGGAGGCATTTGAGGAACTCTTTGCTCAGACATTTTCCAAGAAACAAAACTTTACGTTCTTGGGGCACATTCAGACCTGTTACAGACAGAAACGGTGGCATGATCTCCTGAGACTAATGCAGCATGTACACAAGTCTGCTGTTAACAAGGATGGAAAAGAGAGTGAAACTGGTAAGGATGTGACCCAGGCTGCCATGGGGGAGGGCATGGGGCTGGGCTTTAGTTAACAGGTTAAGAGTTTTGGCGAAGAGTAAAGCAATACAAATTGGAGATTCTGGGACTTTGGCAGAAGTGACTAATTGTGAAGTATTGTGCCCCATTCTTTACATGATTTCCACAAAAACAGATGACTGGTAATGCTGATGCGCAAGTACTATTTAGTGGTCAGTAAGGCACATTTCCTGAGAAAAAGCTTGTTTCTAAGGAGCTAGATTCCATAGCCAAGAGGCTTTTGCTGGCTTAGGTTACTTCTGTGTGGTTCCTTATCTGTAAAGCAGAATAAAAATAACTAGTCCAGAGGGTTGTTGTGAGGGATAAATGAGGCAGTTAATACATGTATATGCATATATCTGGGCTAGTTAGTGTCATGTCTGGCATTTAGTTAGCATTATATAAGTTTTTAGACTTAGTGTTTTGTGTAAGATGCTTACTTTTTGTGTGTTTTGTTAATTGTATTTGTTTATGTTTAAAAGTTGTATATATTACAACTCAAAATGTGTACTAAATTCTTGTCTGTCTTCTTTTTTAGGGTTACTCATAAAAGAGAAATGGGAAGCATTTGGTCTTAGACTCAACCATGCCCAACAACAGATGAAAATGACTGAAAATACCTTATTGTTTGCATTTGTAGAGGTATTTCTGTTTTCGTTATTTAGCTTATGGTAATGGTGATTTTATGCAAAACAAAGTTTCAGGCAGGTTACTATTGTGTATTGTCTTAATGAAACAATGATTTTGGGGGAAGATTTTGAAAAATGTCTTTCATGGTAATTATGGCAATTATAAGGTCTTAATGAGCACCATCATTATTTAAATAAAGAATTTGAAAGTACAAATTGATAAATTATAATTGTATATATTCATGGAGTACAAAATGGTGTTATGATTTATGAATACGGTGTGAAATAACTAAAGCTCATTAATATATTCATCACCTCACGTACCAATTTCTGTGGTGAGAACATTTGAAATGTACTGCCTTAGTAATTTTGAAATGTACAATACATTATTATTTACTATTTATGGCATGGTTGCCATGCTGTGCAATATATATCTCACAGGGAAGAAACCTTATTTTTTCTGTCTAATTTAAGGCTTCGTACTTTCTTTCTTTTTTTTTTTTTTTTGAGATGGAGTCTCACTGTCCCCCAGGCTGGAGTGCAGTGGCGCAATCTCGGCTCACTGCAAGCTCCGCCTCCCAGGTTCACGCCATTCTCCTGGCTCAGCCTCCTGAGCAGCTGGGACTACAAGTGCCTGCCACCACGCCCGGCTAATTTTTTGTTTTTGTATTTTTAGTAGAGACAGGGTTTCACCGTGTTAGCCAGGATGGTCTCGATCTCCTGACCTCGTAATCTGCCTGCCTCAGCCTCCCAAAGTGTTGGGATTACAGGCGTGAGCCACTGCGCCCGGCCAGGGCTTTATACTTTTGTTACTCTATACTCCCTAACTCTCCAGCCTCTGCTGACTACCATTCTGCTGGCTGCTTGTTTGAGTTCTGTTGTTTTAGATTTCACATATAAGTGAGAACGTGCGATACTTGTCTTTCTGTGCCTGGCTTGTTTCACTTAGCATAATATTCTCTGGTTCTGTTTATGTCATAGCAAATGACAAAATTTATTTCTTTTTTCAAGCTGAATAAGTTTTCATAGGATTCTATTGTTTATATATATGTATATATACAACATTTTCTTTATTCATCTGTTGTTGGAAACATAGGTTGATTCTGTATCTTGACTGTTGTGCATAGTGGTGCAATGAACATGGGATTGCAGACATCCCTTCGACATACTGTTTTCAGATTTTTTGGGGGAATACCCAGAAGTGAGATTGCTGGATCTATTATTATTTTTAAAGATGCAATTGATGACAGATAGTGAACTCTGGATTCTTTCTCTTGTCATGTGTGTCTCCAGGGAAAGAGTGTGTGGATGTGAGAGGGATTTGGACCCGTTCACTTCAGTGCCCCAATTTTAATCCCAAGGCATGGACATCTCTACTGTTTGCTGTCCTGTAACCCTGTAGGAAGGATCAACTTGGTTAAATATTTGTGACTTTGGCATCTAAAAAAAATTCATTTCTGTGACAGTCCTTAGATCAAGCCCTAGAGGAAGCAGGAGTCTTACTTGATAGTGTTTTAGTAACAAAGAAGGTCTACTCAACCATACGTTATGGGTGTGGAAAATTTGGTCATCAGAACTCTTTTTTTTTTTTGAGACAGAGTCTGACTCTGTCACCCAGGCTGGAGTGCAGTGGCGCAATCTTGGCTCACTGCAACCTCTGCCTCCTGGGTTGAAGCAATTCTCCTGCCTCAGCCTCCAGAGTAGCTGGGATTACAGGTGTGTGCCACCGCGCCCGGCTAATTTTTGTACTTTTAGTAGAGATGGGGTTTTGCCATGTTGGCCAGGCTGATCTTGAACTCCTGACCTCAGGTGATCCACCCACCTTGACCTCCCAGAGTGCTGGAATTACAGGCATGAACCACTGACCCTGGCCCCAGAACTATTCCTTTTTTTTTTTTTTCTGAGACAGAGTTTTGCTTTCGTCACCCAGGCTGGAGTGCAATGGCATGGTCTGGGCTCACTGCAACCTCCGCCTCCCAGGTTCAAGCGTTTCTCCTGCTTCAGCCTCCTGAGTAGCTGGGATTAAGGGTGTGTGCCACCACACCTGGCTAATTTTTGTATTTTTTAGTAGAGATGGGGTTTCACTATGTTGGTCAGGCTGATGTTGAACTCCTGACCTCCAGTGACCTGCCCGCCTCAGCCTCCCAAAGTGGTGGGGTTACAGACGTGAGCCATCGTGCCCAGCCCAGAATTATTTTTAATAGGATTATTTCTAAAACCAATTAAATTGTTGTGTTCTCAAAACAAGGCTTATGTTTTATGACTTAGTAATATACTGGAGTTAATATATTTGTTCTGTTTTATGTTTTTCAGTTAAATTTGTAGTAGATTCTTTGTTAGGATTAGCATGAAAACAAAAGCATAAAGCAGCCTTAATAGTAAAATAGTTTTTGATGTGTCAACTGAGTAGATTATTAGATTTGTTTGTATTGCTCTAGGAAATAGAATTTGAAGAGATAACACGAGTGTACTAAAGTCAAAGGATGATGCATTTTGATTTTCAGCAGGTGTGAAAGGTTGTGTATGAGAATCACTAAACACTCTGGGATTTAGATATTTGTCTAATCTTGGTATAGCCTGACCCTGTATTTATTTTGAGTTTTAATAGCCACTTGGGTGCCTTTAAACACCTGACTACAATGTAAGCTATTTACCTGACCATCCACATAATGAGAGGATTTAGTTTATTGCGTCTCTGTGTTAGGCTCAGAGATACTCCCTTGACCCTTTTGGACATTTAAAAAATTAACTTGGCCTTAACTCTACCTATCTGCTGTCAGCCAGTGGGCAGTTAAGGTATAGCAAATCTTTCCTACTTGATGGGCCTATACCTTGATGGGCCTGTGCCTCTGTTTCTAACCCTGCTTGCATAACTATTCTTGGCAAGTGTGCCTTTATTTGACACATTCTTAACATTTTATTTTATCTTTTTCTAGGGTACATTAGCTCAGGCTGTAAAGAAAGGAGAGTGGATCTTGTTGGATGAGATTAACTTGGCTGCTCCAGAAATACTAGAATGTCTGAGTGGTTTGCTTGAAGGATCCTCTGGATCCCTGGTGTTGCTGGATCGAGGAGACACAGGTAGTAGCACTTGAGTCCCTTGGGATTTGACTTGCTGTCCAGCCCTACGGCCACTTTAGAGTGAGATTTTTTTTTTTTTTTTTGGTTAGAAGGATGACGTGGGCCTCCCAATGAAATTTGTTCATTCTTTAGATATTAATTTTCTGCAAAGTACCTTGAGCTGTTGTTGGGTGGTATGGGGAATGCAAAGAAGAATAGTATAATTTGACAAGGTATTTGAGTTGTGGATAATAGACACACTTATAAAATAACAGGTAAATGGTTGGTAAAAGATAAGTAACAGTGAATAAACATACCACAAAAGACTGCAGTATAAGATTAGATTGAATACATAGGTCTGGATAGTTATTTCAGGGGAGTTTCAGAAAAGACAAGGATGGTGTGAGTAGCCAGCATCAGGCTGGCTGGCCCTGGGGGGTTCTGTGGAATTAGATAATCATACCTTTGTTGAAAATTTATAATTTTCTCTTAACAGAGCCACTGGTTCGGCATCCTGACTTCCGTTTATTTGCCTGCATGAATCCAGCAACTGATGTAGGCAAAAGAAATCTCCCACCAGGAATAAGAAACAGGTGAGGGGTTGGTTCTTGGAGACTTTCTTTTTTTTGCAACAGGTTCTTGCTCTGTTGCCTAGGTTGGAGTGCAGTGGTGTGATCTTGGCTCACTGCAAGTCCCCGGTTCAAGTGGTCCTCCCACCTCCCACCTCAGACTCCTGAATAGCCAGGATTATGGGCACATGCCACCACACCCAGTTATTTTTTTTTTCCTTTTTTTCTGAGACAGAGTCTTACTCTGTTGCCCAGGCTGGAATGCAGTGATGCAATTTTGGCTCACCACAACTTCCACCTCCTGGGTTCAAGTGATTCTCCTGCCTCAGCCTCCCTAGTAGCTGGGACTACAGGCATGCGCCACCATGCCTGGCTAATTTCTCTATTTTTTTCTTTTTTTTTTTTTTAGTAGACACGGGGTTTCACTCTGTTGGCCAGGCTGGTCTCGAACTCCTGACCTTGTGATCCACCCACCTCAGCCTCCCAAAGTGCTGGGATTACAGGTGTGAGCCACTGCGCCCAGCCTCAATTTTTTGTATTTTTAGCAGAGATGGGATTTCATCATGTTGCCTAGGCTGATGTCTAACTGGGCTCAAGCGATTTGCCTGCCTCGACTTCCCACAGTGCTGGGATTACCAAGACTTCCTTTTAAGATTCTCTTTATTTATAGATTAGTAATATTAATGTAACCAAACTTTAAAGCAATGCTTGAAATTGCCTCTGATAGTGGAATCTTTACTACCTTATTTGTCATATTCCTGTACTTTCTGTAGGTGGTAGGCATATGGGAATCTTCAGAACACTGGAGAATTTTTCCCTCTGTGTTAGTATGTCAGTGGATATTGTTGAAAATAAAAATCTTTTCTTCCTCAGATAATCTTTTGGCGATTAGAAAAATTTCATAACACAATATAACAGGAAAGCATATACCAGTATACGTACATTTTAGGAACACAGTCCTCTTTGGATGAGGCTAATGATTTGAAAAGGCATTTTAAGTTTCTTTTATTTTTCACCAATAAGCACTGACATGAACAAAGTACTTAGTTGTTGGTGTTTTATGTATGTAACATTTGGGGAAAAAAAATGACCAGATTTATTATTGGTAACCGTTTACTTCATTTTGAGTTTTAAAATAGTAACTTTATTAGATCCTGTCTCTTCATTATAAAGTAATAAAAGCTTCTTAGGGAAGCTTTAGAAACTACATTAAAGTAGTTGTTTTCTCTTCAACCATTTTGTTTCTGATGTTGAGGGGCTTGTTTTTTATTGCACTTATTTTTTTAAACAAATGTGGTTATGATAAACACCTGAAAATGAGGATAATTAATTCTTATTTTTGTGTCTTTTTCTTCTTGTAAGGACTATACATAGAAGACTTATTGCATAGAAGAAGCAATAATGGTATATTTTTGGTAATGGTTACATTGTCCTTTAATTATGATCAGTTTCTATCTCAGGTTGAAAGACATTTTATACTATAAGCAGTTAAAATGAGCTGACATATCTTTTTCTGTTTCATGTTTTTCTATTGTCAACGTAATTGTATTAACTTCCTAAAAAGTGTTTATTATGTATTGTTTTACAGGTTCACAGAACTTTATGTAGAAGAATTGGAAAGTAAAGAAGACTTACAGGTTCTTATTGTAGATTATCTGAAAGGATTGAGTGTGAACAAGAATACAGTGCAAGGAATCATAAAGTAGGTTCCCTTTGTTTGGTATGTCTTTATAAACTCTTTCTCTGAACATGAAAATGTGCTACTCGTGCACACACACAAATATGCATTCTTTTTTACTTCTAACTTGAGAAAACTGATAGCAGGATTATTATTTAGATTCTCTGGTAAAGTTGGAACCTAGTATGAACTCCTTCAGGTTTTTCTAAGGAAATTACATAGAAAGCTATGAATCACTACTTATGAGAAGATATAAACTATCAGATAATGCTCTCCTGATTACCTGTATATTCATAGCTGAGAGTTTGAATTCTTGGAGATGTACATGGCTTGCATTTTGACCTGTCTTGAAGAAGATTACTTTTCTATTTGCAATATTTGTAGTAGCTACGTGGGATATAAGGAGAAAAGGGTTCATATAATTGTGTCAGGTTTGGAATTAATGGAAGCTTAGCCTAATAAATAATAGAGTAGTTGTGTGGCTTGGTGCTTTAATTTGAGACTTATTCCTGTTTTTTTGTATGCCATATAGACAATGTGCAATCTCTTGTGTCAGATAACCTCAATTCTAGTATTGGTTCTATGAGAAACTAATTGTATCATTCTGGGCCACTAACTTAACTGTGTGTTCTCTAGAAAGAAATACAACATGTAAAAGGATTGAAATAGGGTGATATTAATGTTTTACTACGTATTTGTGTATTTTTTCTCTTCCTTAATACAAATACTTATTGAGTGCCCTGGTGCTAGGGATATAGCTATGAGTAAGGCAGACAAAATCCTGGTTCTTCTCATTGAGCTTTAATTCTGGAGAAGTCATGTACCGTAATTTTAGGTTGTGATAAGTGAAAAAAATTACATATAAAACTGAGTAGGATGTAAGGAAATGAAGACTTGGAGTTCTATTTTTTTTTTTTTTTTTTGATACAGTGTTGTGCAGGCTGGTCTTGAACCCCTGGCTTCAAGTGATCTGCCAGCCTTAGCCTCCCAAAGTGCTGGAATTACAGGGATGAGCTACAGCACCTGGTCTTGAAATCCTATATTAAATAGATTAGTCAACGAGGCGTGTGTTTAGAATGCTTCAGAACGGTTTACCACACCACACCCTAAATTGGAATACTTTCTGTTAGCCAAGAATATTTGGACAAAAGTGTAAATATGTATAGTTAAGATTCCAGATGCTAAAGGTAAACTTTTATAAGTACCTCATTTTATCTAAAGAGATAGATAAAATGAGGTACTTATAAAATACTGAGAGTACAAGTAGTATATATTCCATATATTAAAAACCCAGTTCCAAAACATAGATTCTTTCTACAAAAGAAAAAATATTTTTTTAGATAGCAAAGAGATAAGACAAAGCGCATTTGGACAGGAACTTGGATTTCATCTGTGATGCATGCACACTTGGTTACATTTGATCTTGTGGTGCTAATTGATCATGAATTTCACAAAGTGCAAGATACTCATGTTTCAGTCTGAAGCTTTTCCCATCCTGTCATCATTAGGACTTCTAAAGTGTGATAGTGACAATAGTAATGGTAATCGTATCCTCCTGCTTTTTAACGTTTTGTCAGTACTGATTATAGCCATATTTGTAGCCTTTCAAAACACCATGCATTGTTTG
Organism: Theropithecus gelada; assembly: GCF_003255815.1. Lineage (NCBI taxonomy): Eukaryota > Metazoa > Chordata > Mammalia > Primates > Cercopithecidae > Theropithecus > Theropithecus gelada. The sequence continues at coordinate 88,652,551 of NC_037671.1, read as the reverse complement.
CCATGTCTTTATTCATCCCCATTTTAGATTGCACAGGAACTTTGTTTGCCTCTTAAGCTTGAACAGACTGTGGAACACAGAAACTTCTCACCTCTCTTTTTCAGTACCTTTTTGCTAGAGGAATTGCACGTTGTACTTCCCAGTTTCCTAAAGGAAATAGGTGTTCATTTTTTTTTATTTTGAAAGATAGCTCTGAGTACGTGAAAAGTAGATTTAAAAGAGACTAAGATATTTTGATGCATGCCCTAGGAAGTTGTATGCAAGCATGACGATTTGTGATCTAAAAAATGTCCTTTGGGTTTTCTGTAGAGAATCGATAATAATGGATACTTATTAGTAAATAAAATTGCCTGACCTTTATTCTATTTGTAGCTTCTACACAGCTTTGCGGAAAGAGTCGGGGACCAAATTGGTGGATGGCACTGGCCATAGACCTCACTACAGCCTTCGAACTCTGTGCCGGGCTCTGCGATTTGCAGCCTCCAATCCATGTGGCAACATTCAGCGTTCACTCTATGAGGTCTTTCTGAAGTCTCTTTGACAGGATATGAGCTTGCTGGATGGGTTCATGGGAAGGAAGGAATAGGGATGCATATGCCAGATGGCCTGTGCTTTCCAGTTAGTCAGATCAGCCCAGAATACCTCATACCACATCTACCCTGTCCTTTTAAATTAAATATTTTACTTTTTATTTTAAAATTTTTATTTTTAATTATACATAAAAACAGGGTGTCACTGTGTTCCCACTCTGGTCTCAAACTCCTGGGCTCAAGCTGTCCTCCTGCCTTGGCCTCCCAAAGTGCTGAGATTACAGGCGTGAACCACCGTGCCTGGCCTACCCTTCCCTTTATCTACCACCTTACTATATTTAAAAGTTGGGAAGCAGCATCACCCAAGAGGTTAAATTTTGTTCTAGAAATAAGTTTGGTTGTATTGCAGAAGGTTACTTAGCATTATGCATATTTGTGTTTTCTTTCTAGGGTTTTTGTTTGGGTTTCTTAACACAGCTTGACAGGGCATCACACCCAATAGTTCAGAAGCTCATCTGTCAACACATCGTCTCTGGCAATGTCAAGAGTCTGCTGAAGCAGGTATGTTCTTTTGTTATTTTTGACTTGTTATACTTGAGAGGCTGAATTACCAAATTTTCAGCTGTTTGGTTTTTTGTTGTTTTTTTTCACATAACTTTTTAATTATAAAGGTAATCTGTTGCAAAAAGTTTAAACATTACAGAAACGTACGTTTAGATGGTGCAAGTTTCCAATAAGCGTGCTCTTTGGATATTTAAATACTGTGGATAATGTTTCCAGATAAATTGTATAATGTATGTATTTTATTTTCTTATATATCCGAATTTTGGTATGTATGTGTTGATTTATTGAGGTAAATTGTAATATGCATTTAATGTAAGTGGGACTGTCTCATAAGAATATTCTTTTTTTTGGAGATAGAGTCTTGCTGTGTCGCCCAGGCTGGAGTGCAGTGGTGTAATCTCGGCTCACAGCATTCTCCCCCTCCCTGGCTGAAGTGATTCTCCTGTCTCAGCCTCCCCAGTAGATGGGATTACAAGCACATGCCACTATGTCCAGCTAATATTTGTAATTTTAGTAGAGACTGGGTTTCACCTTGTTGGCCAGGCTGATCTCAAACTCCTGACCTCGTGATCTGTCCGCCTCGGCCTCTCAAAATGCTGGGATTATAGGCATGAGTCACCGTGCTTGGCCCATAAGAATATTCTGTAGCTTTCCTTTTTAAACTAACTGAATCTTGGGTATATTTTTGGTTTTGTACCAGAATTCATTGTGACATGCCTTCTAAGGGCCACATATAATTTCACTGGATGGGTACACCATAGTTTCACTATCTGCATAGTTTAACTACACTGTTAAGTATAATCTATACCTTCTGATTGATGGTTGGGCCTTTTCTGAGGGGGCATTAGTGGGGGCACTATTATAAACAATAGCCATTTTGGGTTTGACAGGAAATTACAGAATAGCATGGGACTGAAAGAGGCTGAGAGAAACTGACTCACAATCAACATGTAAATTGGCTTGTTTACATGTTGATTGCTTGTTCATTAGGAAGAGAGAGCCCTTGGGACTTGGGGTTTCTTTGGACTCAGCCTTTTAAAAAATTGTACAAGTAACACATGCATAAATACTTTTGGTAAATTGTGAAAACATTGAGAAAAGGCTCAGGCTTGCTTTTACCATTGTTGTAATCAAATACCAGTCTCTTCCAGTTGGTCTTTTTTTGTGTGTGTGCCTCAGGGTGTGACAGAAACTTAAAAAGATCCTTCCTCCCCTCCCCCTGTTGCTTCTCAACTCAACTGAGGATGCCTTAAAAGCAGGGCCTAGACGTGTAGCTTGAAATCTGGGGCCCAAATGCTCTAGAAGAGTACTTTTCCATAGTTACAGATTTGACCACCATTTAGCGATTCTTTTACTTATAAAAATGGGAATTTATATAATCGAACCTAGTAACTTAAACCATATCTCAGCAAAGTTATGTCATTATCCACAATATTATCCTTAATGGTCTAGTTGCTCTAAAAAGTCAGTTTTATTTTTAATGTCTTCCAGGCAATCGAGAGTGTGATACTGCAAAACCTCCTTCCTTACTACAACACTGGCCCTTTTTCGGGGAACATGGTTTACATGAAATTCATGTTTTTGTTAAAAATACTTGGAGTGGGCATTTTGATATGTGAGAGAAGAAAACTGATACATAAACCTTCTGGGAATTTGTTTTGATTCAGTTTTTTTTCCAAACCCACCTACTCCACTTCATTTTTAAAACCAATATATAACACCATTTTGTTGTCATTCCTCACAATTTTATGTTCGTATTTCACCCAGTTTTAATGTTGAAAGTATGCAGAACAAGACAGCTTGTTCAACAAGTAGCTCTTTTCCTACTTTATGCCCTTCTCTGAAAGAATGTGCAACTGTGGGTTATTCCTTGAACTTCTGTGTCTTTCAGCCTATTCCAGAGCCAAAAGGAGGTCGGCTTATCCAGGTTGAAGGTTACTGGATTGCGGTGGGAGACAAGGAGCCTACAATAGATGAGACATACATTCTCACATCTTCTGTGAAGCTGAACCTGAGAGATATAGTCCGAGTTGTCTCTGCAGGGTGTGTGGGCTTTTTTCTCGCTGTCCTGAACTTGATACAGGCATAGGCACTGATGACATTTTGGTCTAACTTCCTTAACTTTCAGAGAAATTTATTCTTTTTTTTTTTTTTTTTTTTTTTTGACTTTTTATTTTCGCTCTGTTGCCCAGACTGGAGTGCAGTAGCGAGATCTTGGCTCACTGCAAGCTCTGCCTCCCGGGTTCAGGCCACTCTCCTGCCTCAGCCTCCCGAGTAGCTGGGACTACAGGCTCCCACCACGACGCCCAGCTAATTTTTTTTTTGTATTTTTAGTAGAGATGGGGTTTCACCATGTTAGCCAGGAAGGTCTCGATCTCCTGACCTCATGATCCGCGCACCTCGGCCTCCCAAAGTACTGAGATTACAGGCGTGAGCCACTGCGCCCGGCCCGGAGAGCTTTATTCTTATTCGTTGGCCAACTGAACAGTTACTTACAAAAGTCAGTACTATAACTTTTTCCTGGTAGAAAACATTGTTTCTAGTTGTGCAGCTTTGGAGGGAGCACTATGGATGCAGATGATTTTATCTATCTTTAAAGTTGTCTTTTGTTATTTTGCTGATAAATACCACAAATTATTCAGTAAATGAGTAAAAGTTCTACTTAGAGTTTCTTACAAATGTTGCCAGCATAGTTGGAATTGCTTTCCTTAGTATGTTTTGAGGAATAATTTTTACAAAGAAACTTCTCAGTGTATAGGAATAAAAATGTTCTTTGCTTCTTGCAATTTCCAGAAATGTAAAAAGGAAAAAAAAAAGAAAAAAATGCTCTTTTAATGATGCTGTTAAATGATGTTGTCATTCTTTAGAAAACAAACAAACAAACAAAAGACAGTACTTGGCCAGGTGCAGTGGCTCATGCCTGTAATCCCAGCACTGTGGGAGGCCAAGGCGGTTGGATCACTTGAGCCCAGGGTTTTGAGACCAGCCTGGGCAACATGGCAAAACTCTGTCTCTGCAAAAAATACAAAGTTTAGCTGGTCTTGGTGGTGCATGTCTGTAGTCCCAGCTACTCAAGAGGCTGAGGTGGGAGGATCACTTGAGCCTGGGAGGTCGAGGCTGCAGTGAGCTATGATTGCGCCACCACACTCCAGCCTGGGCGACAGAGTGAAACCCTGTGTCAAACAAAACAAACCAATACTCAGTTCTGGTTTCTCAGCTTTGTAATTTTTTGTTTTAAGTTGCTTAATTGGCTAATCTTTTACAGAACCTATCCAGTGCTGATTCAGGGAGAGACATCAGTTGGTAAAACAAGCCTGATCCAGTGGCTGGCTGCAGCTACTGGCAACCACTGTGTGCGTATTAACAATCATGAACACACGGATATCCAGGAGTACATTGGTTGTTACACATCTGACTCCTCAGGGAAGCTTGTCTTTAAAGAAGGTAGGGTTAAGATTCCATTCCATGAACATAGGTATTTATTCTTTCACACACATTTCCTTAAGTAATGTTCTTCATCCTTTCCAATTGAGAGGCACATGGACCTTTGCTGTAACAACCAGCTTTTCTTGATGCCTGAGCTAAGATAGTTAAGGGGTGATGCATAAGTTGCTGGCTTTCTTTAGGTTCTACTAACCTTGCTGGCTGTATACAGGACTAGGGGCAAATTTTCAAGACGGGAGTTGAACTGCTGCTTTATTTTCTAGGGATTCAGAGAATGGGGTTGGTGTTAGCCAAAGGAAGTTGGGAATAGACAACAGAATGTGGTGACTTAAATGAAATTAGACTGCAGGGGAAAGATTATACAAGAAACATGAGGTATTTTCAGCCTTGGATTCTTTTCTGTGGGGGAAAAAGGGGACTATTTTAATTGAAAATTGTTCCTCCTTGATCTGCAGTGTCATAATTTGTTTTGAGGCAAGACTAGCTACAGAAGTTAATTTGCTTTGAAATTTAATGATAACCTAGGATTTGTTGATTGTACATAACGCATTTTAAAACTTTGGACTGATTTATACACTGTTTGTTTCCTCCTAGGTGTTCTTATTGATGCTATGAGAAAAGGCTATTGGATTATTTTAGATGAGTTAAATTTGGCCCCTACTGATGTGTTAGAGGCACTGAATAGGCTGTTGGATGACAACCGTGAATTGCTCGTAACAGAAACACAGGAAGTTGTTAAAGCACACCCTCGGTTTATGCTTTTTGCCACTCAAAATCCCCCAGGACTTTATGGAGGCAGAAAGGTGTGTAGCATTTGTCTCCTTTCAATTTGTTACCACATCAGATCGTAGATTTTTCATAGTAAGGATGAAATGTTTTTACCTCTCCTTTGATATTTTATGGTGAATGTCAGAGCCTCCATATTGGAAATTAAAAGGCACCTTTTACTGTATTCTTTCTGTGCTTTGTCTAGGTCCTTTCTAGAGCCTTCAGGAATCGGTTTGTGGAATTGCACTTTGATGAGTTACCTAGCTCTGAGTTGGAAACAATCTTGCACAAGCGGTGTAGTTTGCCACCCTCTTACTGCAGCAAGTTGGTTAAAGTCATGTTGGATCTTCAGGTACTTAGTTTCAAATGGAATGTGTTGATTATAGTTGGTGATCAAAATTTCATGGCTGCTTTTGTTAGAAAAAAGAATCTGTGGATGTATTTTTCCAATTAGAGATTTTTTTTTTTTTTTTTGTAAGACACGGTCTCACTCTACTGTCCTGGCTGGAGCGTAGTGGCACAATCATAGCTTGTTGCAGCCTCAACCTCCTGGGCTCAGGTGATCCTCCCATCTCTGACTACTCACTCCGTAGTAGCTGGGACTACAGATGTACATCGCCATGCCAGGCTACATTTTTTTTTTTGTAGAGACAAGGTTTTGCCATGTTGCCCAGGCTGGTCTCGCACTCCTGGGCTCAAGGGATCCACCCACCTTGGTCTCCCAAAGTTTTGGGATTACAAGTGTGAACCACAGTTCTTGGCCTTCAAGTAGAGGTCTTTTAAATGCTTCCCACTAATATATATTGTTAGTTTTCTTTTATCAATCAACAACTTTACATCATTAAAATTTTTCTGATATTTACATATGATGATAATTTTGTATTTGTTCATAATATTGAAGCATTTTGTTTAGAATGGAATTTGGCTTAGGGAAAACTGCAGTTTTTGGTTTTTAAATGGATATAGTCCTTGAATGGACATAATTAAAGAGATCAATTCTTGATGGCTCGCCCTAGTCAGCTGCAAAGCTACAGCTGATCTTTACAAATTCCATTTATCTTATGGAGTTAAATTATTCTTTTTTTTTTTGAGACGGAGCCTCACTCTGTCACCCAGGCTGGAGTGCAGTGGTGCGATCTCAGCTCACTGCAAGCTCCACTTCCCGGGTTCACGCCATTCTCCTGCCTCAGCCTCCCACGTAGCTGGGACTACAGGTGCCCGCCACTACGCCCAGCTAATTTTTTGTATTTTTAGTAGAGATAGGGTTTCACCGTGTTAGCCAGGATGGTCTCGATCTCCTCACCTCGTGATCCGCCCGCCTCGGCCTCCCAAAGTGCTGGGATTACAGGCATGAGCCTCCTTGCCCGGCAAAAGTATTCTTTATCAGAAAGTATACATTGTCAAACTTCTTTTTAGAAAGCTAATCATAATGAAGACTCCTATCATTATGGTTCCACGTTGTTTCACTAATCTTCCTGCATCTTTGCCACCATTTGCATTACTTTTTGTTTGTTTTTTGAGATGGAGCCTTGCTTTGTCGCCAGACTGGAGTGCAGTGGTGTGATCTCGGCTCACTGCAACCTCTGCCTCCTGGGTTCAAGCGATTCCCCTGCCTCAGCCTCCTGAGTAGCTGGGACTACAGGCGTGTACCACCATGCTTGGTTAATTTTTGTATTTTTAGTAGAGAGGGGATTTCACTATATTGGCCAGGATGGTCTCGATGTCCTGACCTCGTGATCCGCCCACCTTGGCCTCCCAAAGTGCTGAGATTACAGGTGTGAGCCACTGCTCCTGGCCCATTTGCATTACTATTAATCATCTTTTTTGTATGTGGCATAAGAAATGTGGAATTCCATTTTATATTATTAATTTAAAAATGAATTTGAACATTTTTTTCAGAATATTACAAGTTATTTGCATTAAAAATTAATCTTATTCAGTGAAATGAAATTATTTTAATGGGAGCATAAATTTGTTACAAATTTTATATACATTGTACTACAAACTTACCAAGCATTGCAGCTAATGCCACTTTTCATTTGTTTTGATACTTCGACAGTCCTATCGCAGAAGTTCTTCAGTGTTTGCTGGAAAGCAGGGCTTCATCACCCTTCGTGATCTGTTCAGATGGGCTGAAAGATACAGATTGGCTGAGCCGACTGAGAAGGAGTATGACTGGCTACAGCATTTAGCCAATGATGGTGTGTTTTCAGTCAAATGCTCTCAATATATAGTTATGTTAAATGTCAAACTTTTTATTAAAACAAATCTTGCCTCACATTGTGATTGATACATACATTTGACTAGGTATTCCAGAGAGCCTGTTTCCCTCCAGTTCTAACAGCTTTTGTAAGTGATCTTATTCCTGCAGGCCTCCGTGCTAATAAGGACTGGTTGCTAAGGTTTTCTTACTCTTTGCTTCAGGTAGCCACATGGGGGAGTCAGGATATGGGCATAGCCTCTTTGGGAGTTTAGGCAGATGGTTGATGGTAGCTTTGTGGGCCATTTTTCTGCAGTGTCACCATAGGTGGTCTGGCTAGTGCCTTACAGACATACAGAAAGTTGATTTGTCAGAAAACATTGGCATTCTGAGAGAAAGAATTTATATAACCCAAGACTCAGATTTTGTTGTTTTCCTTTAATGCATGGGAAAAATGTGTTACTGTTCGTGATAGGATACACAGTGTTTTGGAATCTTCTGATTTGAAAAGTGCTGATGATTGATTAATGGGCTAGTTAATAAGTAAGAAGAGTATATAAAACTAGTAGAAGAGATTTTTTCTCTACTTGTAAAGAATATTTACATAGAGGAATACTTTTTAAAAAACTTCTTTTTTTTTTTTTGAGACAGAGTCACCCTCTGTAGCCCAGGCTGGAGTACAGTGGCGTGATCTCAGCTCACTGTAATCTCCACCTCCTGGTTCCGGGTCCTGGTTCAAGCAGTTCTCCTGCCTCAGCCTCCTGAGTAGCTGGGATTATAGGCATGCACCACCATGCCTGGCTAATTTTTGTATTTTTAATAGAGATGGGGTTTCACCATGTTGGCCAGGCTGGTCTTAAACTCCTGACCTTGTGATCTGCCCACCTCGGCCTCCCAAAGTGCTGAGATTACAAGAGTTAGCCACCGTGCCCAGCAAAACTTTTTTATTGCGGTGTAACATACAGTAAAGCATTTTCCCATGTAAAGCATCACCTAGACCAAGATTTAGAATATTTCCAATAACTCAGTAGGTCTCTTGCCAGTGGAGGTAACCACTACCCTGACTACTATCACTACTAACTGACTCCTGTCTGATTATCACTACTAATCTGATTGAAAAGAATTTTGCCTGTCCTTGAGTTTCACCTAGCTGACATCATGCAGTATGTAGTCTTTGGGTTCTGGGTGTTTCACTAAACCTGATGTGAGATTCAGTCATGCTGTTATGTGTATCAGGACTTCATTCTTTTTTCTTTTTCTTTTTATATGGTAATCCACTGTGTGAAGATGCCACAGTTTCTTTATCCATTCTCTTGGTTATGGACATCTGGATCATTTTAATTTTTTAGTTACGAATAAAGCTTCTCTGAACATCGTGTATATGTCTTTTGACACACACATGTTCATTTGTGTTTGAGGATACTAGAAGTCCTATTGCTGAGGCATAGGGCAGGTATATGGTTAGTTGTAATAGGCTCTCCTAGTTTTCCCATGTAGTTTTTCAGATTTCTACCTCACCAGCAACGTATGAGAGTTGCTCTTGTTCCATATTCTCAATGTCCCTTGGTGTTTCCAGTAGACACTGATGATTCCTTTCCTCCTCTTCCTCCTCCTTCTCCCAGGTTACATGCTTCTGGCAGGTCGAGTCAGGAAGCAGGAGGAAGTCGATGTGATTCAAGAAGTCCTTGAGAAACATTTCAAGAAAAAATTGTGTCCTCAATCTCTTTTCTCCAAAGAAAATGTTGTAAAATTGCTGGGTGAGTAGGCCAAAATCCCTAGAGGAGTATGATTTGAGTTGTACTCATTAGAATCTAAATATTTATTTTTTCTTGGATAGGTAAATTGTCTACTCAGATATCCACATTGGAGTCTAACTTTGGCCACATCGTGTGGACTGAGGGCATGCGGAGACTCGCAATGCTGGTGGGAAGGGCATTGGAATTTGGCGAACCTGTGCTGCTGGTTGGAGACACTGGGTAAAGATCTGTGACAGTGACTCATGAGGGTTCATTTCAATTCCATGGGATTACGTGAGTTATCGCTGAAAAACTCATGAAAGTATTAATCCCCCCTTTCTTCCTTCTTTTTTCTCTTTTTAAGGAAGAAACTAAGAGCAGGTGGGGGGCTAGGGGAGGGATAGCATTAGGAGAAATACCTAATGCAAATGATGAGTTGATGGATGCAGCAAACCAACATGGCAGATGTGTACCTGTGTAACAAACCTGCACATTCTGCACATGTACTCTAAAAAAAAACAGAAGAAACTAAGAGATCTGTTACTGTTTAGTTTCCTCTACCTTCAGACTAGTTCTTTGTTTATGGAAAACAATGACTTTATTATTACTATTTTCGGAGATGGGGTCTCACTCTGTTGTCCACGCTGGAGTGCAGTGGTGCGATATGCCTCACTGCAGCCTTGACTTTCTGGACTCAAGTGATCTTCCTGGCTCAGCCTCCCAAGTAGCTGGGACTACAGGCATGCACCACCACCCTTGGCTAATTTTTAATTTTTTTTGTAAAGTCAGAGTCTCAGCTGGTTGTGGTGGTTCATGCCTGCAATCACAGAACTTTGGGAGGCTGAGGCAGGTGGATCACTTGATTTGAGGAGTTTGAGACCAGCCTGGGCAACATGGCAAAACCCCGTCTCTACTAAAAATACAAAAATTAGCTGGTTGTGTTGGCGTCTGCCTGCAGTCCTAGCTACTCAGGAGGCTGAGGTAGAAGAATCGCTTGAGCCTGGGAGTCAGAGATTGCACTGAACTGATATCATGCCATTGCACTCCAGCCTGGGCAACAGGAGTGAAGCCCTGCCTTAAAAAAAAGATGGAGTCTCACTGTGTTGTCCAGACTGGTCTTAAACTCCTGGGCCCAAGTGATCCTCCTGCCTTGGCCTCCCAAAGTGTTGGGATTACAGGCATGAGCCACTGTACCTGGCAAGAATGATTTTTTGCTTCATCGCATTGAGGGCAGTTTTTGTCTGTTTAGTTCTTTTAAACAGTGAGATTCATTCTATACGTGTATAGAGAAGAGCAGATAAACTAGTGTCTGTTGAAAGTCTATAAAGTCTGTAAGGATTAGATTTCTTTTCCCTCCCTTGGTGGTGGCTTTTTTTTTTTTTAGGCGGCATTTCGCTCTTGTCGCCCAGGCTGGACTGCAATGGTGCAATCTCGGCACTCCACAACCTCCGCCTCCCGGGTTCAAGTGATTCTCCTGCCTCAGCCTCCCAAAGTGCTAGGGTTGCAGGCGTGAGCCACTGCGCCCAGCCGGTGGTTGTTGATAGAACTAGGATGGAGTTTGTACAGTACATACCTTCTGGATAAGGGATATGGGAGAGTGCAGTCGTGCAGAGGGGTGCCGTGAGCCTGGGGTTGAGGTTCCACATTGGCCAGCACTGTTTGCTGCTGCAGTGAGACTCCTACAGTGGTTCTTCTCTTTTGCTGAGGGGGGTGTTTGTGGATGTGTATTTGAAACACATACCTTGTTAATCAGTTGCATATCTCTAACAGGTGTGGGAAAACTACTATCTGTCAGGTATTTGCAGCCTTGGCAAATCAGAAATTATACTCTGTCAGCTGCCACTTACACATGGAGACATCCGACTTCCTGGGTGGCCTGCGGCCAGTGAGACAAAAGCCAAACGACAAGGTTTGTCCAGCAGCAAGTGTTCCAGTTATTTTAAAAAACTGCAGTTAGCTGTGCATGAGTCTGTGGTGGGGTTTCTGGAGCTGGGTTCTGGTTTGGTTAAATGTGCATATCTGCAGATTTTCTCCGGTCTACAAGGGCCTCCACAAGCATTCTGGTGCGCAAGTTCTGTCTCCTGTTCTCAGATTCTTACTTTCCTCGGAATGCCTACTTCACCCCTGGAAACACCAGCCAGCTGCATGTATATTGTCTGTGGAGCCACCTGCCCTTTAATTTTCCCCACTTTTTCAAATTATAGGAAGAAATTGACACATCAAGACTCTTTGAGTGGCATGATGGGCCTCTGGTTCAGGCCATGAAAGAGGATGGCTTTTTCCTCTTGGATGAGATCTCATTGGCCGATGACTCTGTCTTGGAAAGACTCAACAGGTACGTGCCTGAGAGGTTTGCTTTCTGTTTGATATTTTTGCTCAGGTGATTGTGATTTTTATAGATAATCTTGTGCACAGTAGTACTCCTCATAGGTGCACCTTAGTAAATGCTTGAAATTATTGGTGTATTACCATGTCTTTTGGCTTTAGCATTCAATGTTTCCTAAATTTCTAGGTTTTTTTTTTTTGATATAAATAACCAGAACAATGGGATCGTGGAATGGCAGGGCTAAAACATGAGCCAAAGTCAAAACTATTTTTTAAGGTGAATTATAGGCCTACTCTCTTAATATTTTGAAAGAACTGTAGTCAGAATCCTATCCCATGGCTGTAAGCCGTCATTAGACCTCAGACCAATATGAATCTTGATGTAGTAACACCCATTTTTTCTCTTTTGAGATATAGTTTACATGCATAATTTAGTGAGTTTTAGTAAGTTTATAATCCCATGATGGGTTCTTCTTGCAAGCTATATGCATAGAACTGAGTCACTGAGTTAGTGGTATTGCAATAGAGAAAGAATTTAGTAGTTGCAGAGTTAGCCAAGTGGAAGGACAGGAGTTTATTACTCAAATCAGCTTCCCTAAAAATTTAGAAGATAGAGGTTGGTTGGTTGGTTTGTTTTTTTAGACAGAGTCTTGCCCTTTCTCCTAGGCCGGAGTGCAGTGGTGTGATTTCAGCTCACTGTAACCTCAACCTCCCAGGTTTTATTCTTGTGCCTCAGCCTCTTGAGTAGCTGGGACTACACATGTGTGCCACCATGCCTGGCTAATTTTTGCATTTTTAGTAGACTTGGGGTTTCGCCATGTTGGCCAGGCTGGTCTTGAACTCCTCACCTCAGGTGATCTGCCCACCTTGGCCTCCCAAAGTGCTAGGATTATAGGTGCGAGCCACTGCGCCCTGCCTGGAGGCTAGGGTTTTTTTGTTTGTTTTTTGAGACTAAGTCTACCTCTGTCACCCATGCTGGAGTGCAGTGATGCCATCTTGGCCCACTGCAACCTCTGTCTCCTGGGTTCAAGCCATTCTTTTCATTCAGCCTCCTGTGTAGCTGGGACTACAGGCATGTGTCACCACTCCCAGCTAATTTTTGTATTTTTAGTAAAGATGAAGTTTCGCCATGTTGGCCAGGCTGGTGTCAAACTCCGGACCTCAAGTGATCCTCCTGCCTCTGCCTCCCAAAGTGCCGGGATTACAGGTGTGAGCCACTGTGCCCGGCCGAGGCTAGGGTCAGAGGCCTAGGGAATGGGGAATGCTGTTGGGACAGGGTTGAAATCACAGGAAGTTGAGTTGTCTTTTTGCCCTGAATAAGTTCATGGGATCGTAAGACCTGTTGAGCAACTTTCTTCGTATGGGTTTCCATTCTAGGTGGTGCTAGCCATTCTGTCAGAATCAGGGTCTGAAAAGTACCTTAAACACTAATCTTAGGTTTTATAATAGAGATGTTATAGGAGAAGTTGGGAAGGTTATTCAATCTTGTGAACTCTGGCTGTGTCCTGAGCCGTAATTTTAACCTTGTAGTTAGTTTTATGAAGGTAGGGGTTAGTTTTGGGAAGGTTAGTTTTACTTTTGTTTTAAAGTTAAACTATAAACTAAATTTCTCCTGTACTTTACTTGGCCTACGCCCAGGAATGAACAAGGGCAGCTTGGAGGCTAGAAGAAAGATGGAGTCAGTTAGGACAGGTTTTGTGGGTTTTTTTTTTACTGTCATAACTTTTTGTTAGATTTTTTTTCTCACTCATAATTTTTGCAAAGGTGATTTCAAGCTTTGCAACCATCACAATTTAGTTTTTGTGTTTTGTTTTGAGACAGTGTCCTGCTGTATTGCCCAGGCTGGAGTGCAGTGGTACAGTCTCAGCTCATTGCAGCTTCTGCCTCTTGGGTTCAAGTGATTCTTGTGCCTCAGTCTCCTGAGTAGCTGGGATTACAGGCGTGAGCCAACACACTTTGCTAATTTTTGTATTTTTAGTAGAGATGGGTTTTCACCATCTTGGCCAGGTTGGTCTCCAACTCCTGGCCTCAAGTCATCTCCCCACCTTAGCCTTCCAAAGTGCTGGGATTACAGGCGAGAGCCACTGTGCCTGGCCCACAATCCAGTTTTATAACATTTCCATCATTCAATAGAATCCTTTGTGTTCATTACACTAAATTTCTGATTAATCTCTTTTTTGTCTCTGTAGATTTGTCTTTTCTGGGTATTTCAGTTAAAAGGTCTCTTCTCTTACTTTGCGTTAATGTTTTGAGGTTCATTCCTATTTCAGCACGTATTATTAATTTGTTCCTTTTTATCCCGAATAGTATTGGATATACCACATTTTGTTTATCCATTCACCAGTCGATGATATTTGAGTTCTTTCTAGTTGTTGGCTCTTATGATAAGGCATGCAATTTGTTTATTTTCTTGCAAGTTATTCATTTTTAAGACCAATGCCTTAATAGGTTATAAGTGGAAAAGTTTTTTTTTCCTGATCAGAAATAGCCATTATTACACAGGAATTGAGATACTGAGTCATTTTAAAATTTGTGATAGGAAACCGTTAACTAAAGTAAAAATTTATTAGATAGGTGATAACTTTTTTTTTTCTTTTAGAGAGCATTGAAGACTGTAAAATAGAAAGATTGTATAAGCCCTTTTCACTGTTCTTCAATTTTTCTTTTAGTGTCCTTGAAGTAGAAAAGTCTCTGGTATTAGCTGAAAAAGGCAGTCCAGAGGACAAGGATAGTGAAGTAGAGCTGTTGACTGCTGGGAAAAAATTTCGTATTCTAGCAACCATGAACCCTGGGGGTGACTTTGGAAAAAAGGAGGTAAAACTTTTCTGATGCACATTTTCTTCCTAGTTTTTGACCTCAGCTTACTGGTACTTGTAAATATAGTATGTAATAATGGATTTGGAATTTTATGTTAGGTAAAAACTGGGTAAAAGTTTAAAAACCCAAAAATATTTTAAAATAATTATTGGGTTAGAAAACAATTCTGACACAAATATCTCCTTATTTGATATCTCACTTTGTGTATGTGCCTGAAATGTCATTGTTACAGTCACTTTACCTAACCCTTTACATATGTTACCCTGAGAAAGCTCACAGGAGCTCTGCAAGAAAGTTATTATTGTAGTTTTATGGATGAGAAAAGTTGGATCTGAAATATAAATGTAACCTCTGTTTTTAGAGTCCACTTTCTTAAACACACCTCTGCTTTCATGAGTGGTTTTAAAGTGACAAAAAAGTCACAACCAGGAACCTCTTCTGGTTTGTAGATGGAGCTTATTTGTTCTCGTAAGGGTTATATGTGTCACTTTCGGACTGCTGGTAAAGTAAAGGGCAGAGGGTACTTCCTATGTTCAGAGGGTTGTGTTCAGATATATTCGGGAACCAACAACCTTGTTGGTTTCCGGCTCAAGAAACCTTTCAGTAGAGAAGTCAACACTATGTGTTGGATCCCGATCTATTAAAGTTAGGAAGAGAGTGGTGTAACAGGTCAGGGATGATGAGAAGAAACAGAGGGGTTGATCTTAAATAGGGCAATTAGAGTGTTGGTAATTTGGTGAGTAGCTGAAATGATATTTTGGGCCTAGGTTTCCTCAGTATCATAAGATGAAAGATTGTCTCTGTGCTTCAAGATATGCTCTGAAAAGAGGGAATAAAATACATCACATTCAAAATACAAAAACTGGCTTCTGAGCAAGTAGAAATGCCACAGAGAGGTCTGATTTCAAGTTTGTGTATATTAGCTTGGCTGTCAGATTATCTTGTTTTCCTTAAGTAAATGCTTGCTGACTTTTACCCAAAGGAAAGTTACTTTTTAGTTTTGCATGCCTAACAAGCAGAGCAAGGTAGGATGCTGGACGCCAGAGGTACTGGTTGTCTAGGATACTGATAATGTACACACACGTATTCTTTATTCCCAGGTCTCTGTGGTAGACAGAGATATGATCTCTCAGATAGATGATCATCAAGTAAAAGGAAAGTAATAACAAAGTAATCAGACAAACCAGTAATGATGCTTATGGGGCTTTGCAAACATTTGTGAATAGTGTTAACTGACCTTGTGGAGGGAAAAGGAATCTACAGGGGCTAAGGCCCTAAGACTGGAGTGGCTAAACAATTTCTAGTTCTTTAAGAGGTAGAATATATACTTTTTAAAATCACACTCCCTTTGAGCCACATAAAAGAACTTTGTTCCTCCTATATCAGACTGCCCTTCTCTGTGGGAAGAGAGGTATTTATTTTCTCTGAAGTATTATTTATGTACCTGATGCAAAGTAAAGGTAAAGTAAAAGGAAGAATCTTTACTTAAGGGGAAGAGTTCAGATTTGACTGAGACTGGCTGGAATCCTGCTTCCACTACTTAGTCTGTAAGGCCTGTGGACCATGTCTATTAAGAAAGTGATAATGATACTGGAAGGTGTCATGGAATGTAAGGAACCAAGACAAAGTACGTCTTCAATTAATTATATCTGATAGTAGAAATAATAATAATAATAAAAAGTGTGTAGTATTTGCTGGACTTAACAGCTAACATTCTTTCAAGACTTGTTTTACAGCTTTCCTTATAGTTTTAAAAATTCACGTTGGAGTTTTGTGTTTCTTATAGCTGTCTCCTGCCTTAAGAAACCGGTTTACAGAAATATGGTGCCCTCAAAGCACAAGCCGTGAAGATTTAATTCAGATAATCAATCATAATCTTCGTCCAGGATTGTGTCTGGGCAGAATAGATCCTAAAGGTGAGAGTTTGCAGGTGGTGATGGTAGTATTGGATCACAGCAGGGTTTGTGTTGGGAGTTGAGGGATCTCTTACAGGACATTAGCCCTGTATGTGTATGGCGTGTTGTAAGAAGAAAGGAGATAAATAAATGAAACAAAGTAGACAAGGAGAATATGGTATTTTTCTGTTATCTTCTGTTAAAGTGTCCCATCTTCATATTTTCATCATTACCACTTGACACAATGGCTGTAGAATTCCAGCTGCATTTCTTTAGTTGTCATATATGAATATGTTATTCTTTCACTTTATTTAAAAATTTTTTTGTCGAGGTAT
Organism: Theropithecus gelada; assembly: GCF_003255815.1. NCBI lineage: Eukaryota > Metazoa > Chordata > Mammalia > Primates > Cercopithecidae > Theropithecus > Theropithecus gelada. The sequence goes on along the minus strand of NC_037671.1, from coordinate 88,635,937 downwards.
GGTGGCTCACACCTGTAATCCCAGCACTTTGGGAGACCAAGGTGGGCGGATCACCTGAGGTCAGGAGTTGGAGGCCAGCCTGGCCAACATGGTGAAACCCCATCTCTACTAAAAATACAAAAATTAGCTGGGCGTGGTGGCGGGTACCTGTAATCCCAGCTACTTGGGAGGCTGAGGCAGGAGAATCGCTTGAACCCAGGAAGTGGAGGTTGCAGTGAGCCAAGATCGCACCGTTGCACTCCAGTCTGGGCGACAGACTCCATCTCAAAATAAATAAATAATTTTTGTTATGAAAAATCTCAAGCCTGAGGAAAATAGATTAATATCTATAACTTAGAATTAACAATTTAAAATATCCAATAAGAGTCAACACTCTTACTATGTGGTTCTTTTTGTTTTTGAAGCCTGTATTGGTTTGATGTCTGCATATTTATCTTAGACATTCAATGGAATAAATTTAGAACCCAGATCTGGTTCCAAGACTAAATACATAGTTTTTTGGATCATTTTTTATATTCTTAAAGAATTTTAAAAAAGATATCTGCTTCTTTGAAATTGGAATTCGTGGCTATGTTCAGCTTTTTAAAGGTGCCCTTCTGCACATTTTCAAAAATGAGTAGAGTAGCTGTGGAGAGCATCTAATCTGCATGGAACCCATTCTCACCTGTGGTGTTTTAGGGACCACTGACTCTTTAGTCATCTGAGCAAAGACTTCTTTTTAAGAATGGCCCACGGTGAACTGCCACATTTATAAGTATACACACTGCTGCTTGAATGGCCAGAATTCCCCATGCCTTGTTGAACTTCCTTTTTTCTCTACAGTCTTTACCAATATCACAGTCACCCAGTGGCACAAGAACTGACTAAGCCTGTAGTTAGTTGTCAGACTCATTTGAAGGGCTTGTTGAAATGCAGCTTGCAGGGCCCCACACCCAGTGTTTCTCAATCAGCAGGGGCAGAGAATTTGCCTAACAAGGCCTCCCCTTAGGTGATGCCACTAATGTTGGTCCAAGGTCCAGGCTCAGAGCCTCAGAACTCAGAACCCATAACTCTTGTGTGCTGTTTGCAATGGCACATTTATTGTGAGAATGCCAGTAAAAGGAGTATAATACAAACTTTTTTGTGGGGGGGGTTCGGGGAAGACAAGGTCTCTGTCACCCAGGCTGGAGTGCAGTGGTGGAATCATGGCTCACAGCAGTCTTGACCTCCTGGGCCCAAGTGATTCTCCTGTCTCAGCCTCCTGAGTACGTGGCACTGTAGGCATGCACTACCAAGACAGGCTAATTTTTGTGTTTTCTTAAGAGATGGGGTTTCACCATGTTGCTCAGGCTGGTCTGGAACTCCTGGGCTCAAGTGACCCGCCTGCTTTGCCCTCACTAAGTGCTGGAAACTATAGGCAGGAGCCAGAAGGCCAGAGCAGGCCTGAAGACAGAAATCGTTAATCAAGCGTGATTTATCTTTTGGCTCTGTGTTGGAGCTGGATTCCTTCAGGAAGTTACCTCTTCATCTCCTATGGGCTATGCTTATTCCTTTGTTATTTGGATTGTGATAAGAATGACAGAGGGTTCAACTGCTGTCATGACAATGCTTGCTGCATCACCAGTGTGCTCCATGCAAGCATGGGAGCCCTGAGGACTTACCTCTGAGCCCCACACCTTGTCCTTAAGGAACTTGTTTACTCCAGGCTTTCTAGGCTACACAGCAGCAGACTTCCCAGGGAGGCATTAGAGACCTTGAAGGGAGCATGGTGAATAAGGGAAGTGGCTTAATAATTCACAGTTGTATTTTTTTTTTTTTTTTGAGACGGAGTCTCGCTGTGTCACCCAGGCTGGAGTGCAGTGGTGCGATCTCGGCTCACTGCAAGCTCCGCCTCCCGGGTTTACGCCATTCTCCTGCCTCAGCCTCCGAGTAGCTGGGACTACAGGCGCCCGCCACCACGCCCGGCTAGTTTTTTGTATTTTTTTAGTAGAGACGGGGTTTCACCATGTTAGCCAGGATGGTCTCAATCTCCTGACCTCGTGATCCACCCGCCTCGGCCTCCCAAAGTGCTGGGATTACAGGGTTGAGCCACCGCGCCCGGCCCACAGTTGTATTTTCTAGAAATAGATCAGGAAGGCACACATAAAAACTTCTTTAAAAAATTGTGAAATATAAAACAGGAAACTAGACATAGCTTTTTGTTTTTAGATTTTCTTTAAAGATAGTTAAGATTTGATGAATTTATTTATTTTTTTGAGACACAGTCTTGCTCTGTCACCAGGCCAGAGAGCAATGGTGCAATCTTGGCTCACTGCAACCTCCGCTTCCCGGGTTCAAGCGATTCTCTTGCCTCAGCCTCCCGAGTAGCTGGGACTACAGGCGTGTGCCACAATGCCCAGCTAATTTTTGTATTTTTAGTAGAGACGGAGCTTCACCTTGTTGGCAAGGATGGTCTCGATCTCTTGACCTCGTGATCTGCCCGCCTTTGGCTCCCAAAGTGCTGGGATTATAGGCGTGAGCCACCGTGCCCAGCCGAATTTAATATTTTAACTAACAGTGTCCTTCTAAATTGAATTCTGATCCTAATTGTAGTACTTATACTTATTGTATTATCTTAATGAGTATATAAATACCACTCTTCTACTTAATTTCTCTAGTATTTTTAGTTCACAAATCTCTGTAATAGTATTATCCATATATTCATAGTATGAACAAAACAAAAGATTCTAAAAGCCAGGCATGATAGTACGTGCCTATAATCTTAGCTACTCAAGAAGCCAAGGTGGGAGAATCCCTTGAGCCTAGGAGTTTAAGATTACAGTGAACCATGATTATACCATTGCACTCCAGCCTGGCAACAGAGTGAGACCCCGTCTCTTTAAAAAAAAAAAAAAAAAAAAAAAAGAAAAGATTCTGAGAAATTGATGTGTTTAAAAAAAAATTGATCTGTGAAAGGCACATAAACTGCTTTTTACAATCTCAAACTTTTGTAAACAGTACTTCTGTGTTACATTGGTATAATGTTACCAATATTTAGTACATTAACCAATACTTTAATGAACCATTCTGTTTCATTAAAACAGCTATCGGCCGGGCACGGTGGCTCACACCTGTAATCCCAGCACTTTGGGAGGCCCAGGCGGGTGGATCACGAGGTCAAGAGATCGAGACTATCCTCGCCAACATGGTGAAACCCTGTCTCTACTAAAAATACAAAAATTAGCTGGGCGTTGTGGCACGTGCCTGTAGTCCCAGCTACTCAGGAGGCTGAGGCAGGAGAATCGCTTGAACCCGAGAGGTGGAGGTTGCTGTGAGCCGAGATCATGCCACTTCACCCCAGCCTGGGCAATAGCGTGGGACTCCATCTCAAAAAAAAAAACAAAACAAAAAACCAAAAAACAACTATCATTTATAATGACTTCCTTGTGTTATATTCTAAAAGTAGAGATAAGAAACTGTATAGTTCTCCTTAGATAAGGTCAGATTGCTCTCCAGAAAGATGGTATCGTTCACAACACTGCCAGCAACGTAGTGAATGTGCCTGCTTGCCACAGTCCCTCCATCAGGGAGTTTTCTCTCTCTCTCTCTCTCTCTCTCTCTTTTTTTTTTTTTTTTCCCTTCTTCCTTTGAGACAAGGTCTGGCTGTGTCATCCAGGCTGGAGTACAGTGGCACAATATCGACTCACTGCAAGCTCTGCCTTCCAGGCTCAAACCATCGTCCCACCTCAGCCTGCCAAGTAGCTGGAACTACAGGTGTGCACCTCCGTGGCCAGCTAATTTTTGTGTATTTTGTGGAGACAGGGTTTTGCCATATTGGCCAGGCTGGTCTTGAACTGGAATTATAGATATGAGCCATGGTGCCTGGCCTCATTTTAAAAAATACAGTAAAATCCATTATTTTATCCTTTTTAGTTTAGCGGAGGTTTAAAATTTCTTTGTCTTTTGTTATTAGTGACATGGAACATTGTTTGTGTTTTATTTTTATTTTTTTGAGACACAGTCTCACTCTGTCGCCCAGGCTGGAATGTAGTGGTGCCATCTCGGCTCACTGCAACCTCTGCCTCCCAGGTTCAAGCAATTCTCGTGCCTCAGCTACCCAAGTAGCTGAGACTACAGGCACGTGCCACCATGTCCAGCTAATTTTTGTATTTTTAGTAGAGACGGGTTTTCACCATATTGGCCAGGGTGGTTTTGAACTCCTGGCCTCCAATGATCTGCCCGCCTTGGCCTCTCAAAGTGCTGGTATTACAGGTATGAGCCACCGTACCCAGCCTTTATTTTTAATAAATGAATCATTTTGCATTTGGTATTAATTATGTCTTTTGGGGTGATACTCTTCATTACATTTATCATAGGTTTTAATATTCTGTTACCTTTTCATATTTGTTCTAAAAATACATATGTGAACTAAAAATACATATGTGAACCTATTTATTATCTCTGATGATCTTATTTCTTAAATGATCATAATTTAATTTCTATTAATGGATTAATTTTTTCATTTTCTTTTTTTTTTAAATTTACCTTGAATTTATTCTTCTCTGAAGTGTGAATCTAAGTACTGGTATTTACTGTCTAGTTGAAATAGCATTTAATTTCTTTCCTCATTGTTATTGAAATTTCCCCCTTGCTTTGTCATTTTAAGCTTTTTTTTTGTTTTTATTTTTTGAGATGGAGTCTTGCTATGTCGCCCGGGCTGGAGTGCATTGGCACGATCTTGGCTCACTACAAGCTCCGCCTCCCAGATTCATGCCTCAGCCTCCTGAGTAGCTGGGACTACAGGTGTCCGCCACCACCTCCGGCTAATTTTTTTGTATTTTTGGTAGAGACAGGGTTTTATTATGTTTGCCAGGATGGTCTTGATCTCCTAACCTCGTGATCTGCCCATCTCGGCCTCCCGAAGTGCTGGGATTACAGGTGTGAGCCACCATGCCTGGCCTTAAGCTCTTTTTAAAGAGTTTTTTTTTGTTGTTGTTACCAGTATTCTTCCAACCCATTACATTTCTTCTAATTCACAATATATGTAGCTTTGGAGGCTATTGCTGTGCTTTATATTATAGCAGTGCTTCCTTCTAATCTTTTCTTTCTTTTTAAAATATTCTTTGGTATTCATACTTTATAGATAAATGTCTACTATTGACTTAAGACATTTTGTAAAGTACTCCACTCAATTTAATTGGGATTGCTTTGACTCTATATGTACTAAAGTATTTTCTTTATTTCGAGACAAGTATTATCTGATAGGAAATTGTGATAATTAGAATATTCAACTTGATTCATGAAACAAAATTTGTGAACCCCCCTAATTTGCTGAATTCTGATTGCTGCATAGATATAAAAAAAAAACAACAAAAAAAACTTGAATGAATGGCATTGAAAAGATGACATTCTTTATTACATTAAATGGAAAAAAATACATTTATTTAAAATACAAGTAAAATTATAAGATGTAAAATTTGCATATTTTCTTTTTTTTTTTTTTTTTTTGAGACGGAGTCTCGCGCTGTGTCACCCAGGCTGGAGTGCAGTGGCGCGATCTCGGCTCACTGCAAGCTCCGCCTCCCAGGTTCAGGCCATTCTCCTGCCTCAGCCTCCGAGTAGCTGGGACTACAGGCGCCCGCCACCACACCCGGCTAGTTTTTTGTATTTTTAGTAGAGACGGGGTTTCACCATGTTAGCCAGGATGGTCTCGATCTCCTGACCTCGTGATCCGCCCGCCTCGGCCTCCCAAAGTGCTGGGATTACAGGCTTGAGCCACCGCGCCCGGCCTGCATATTTTCTAAAATAATTGTGATGGAAGTTCAAAACTGTGTCCTAACTCAAATCAAATGAATATTTCTTTGGGCGGTTTTCAGGTCAGTGTCTAAAACTGTAACTCCCAAAGTTTTGTTTTGTTCTTTGGATAGGGATGGACTGCTATTGATGAATCCTTTCAGAATTTGATCAAAGCTGCAGACTGCTTTTGTTAGAAAAAGCATTCATGTACATTCACAGAACTTTGCTTAGAAGGAGCAAAGACCCCTTTTAGGCCACCTGTGTGCCCCAGGTTATGAACTGTTGTTCTAGGATCTCCCGCTAACAGCAAATGCTTTTTTGTTTCTTGTGTTTAGGGTCTGACATACCTGAAGTGATGCTGGATTTCATTGACTGGCTGACCCACCAAGAGTTTGGCAGAAAGTGCGTGGTCAGTATCAGAGACATCCTGTCCTGGGTTAACTTCATGAACAAAATGGGGGAGGAAGCTGCTTCGAAAAGGACAGAGACCATCTCCACTGTGACGTCTTTTGTCCATGCTGCATGCCTGGTGTACATAGATGGAATAGGTTCAGGTATGTTGTCTGGTAGCTGGTGGGGACAAGGGGCTCGGATAGAGGGGCATAGGAAATGGAGCACGCCCAGGCCTCTGACCCAGCTATTTTACCGAATCACTTCGCAGAACATTTCCAAAACTCAGAATGGCTTTCCTTTTGTTTGTACTCTTTGAAGAGTGGTTGGCACACAAGATACGCTGCAATTTCTCAAAGCTGGTAGACCAGGTACTTAACAAACATGAAGTGGTGATTATGAGTAGAGTAAAGGCTGTTGAAATGTCTTTGCTTCTAAAGCACTGGCTTTTTTTTTTTTTTTTTAAACTTTATTAAGTTCTGGGATAAAGCTTAAAATTAAGTATTAGGAATAAAGCTTAAAATTTTAAAGACATTGAACAAAGGCTTTTTAGCAAAGCAGTTTTATTTTTGTGCAGAGGGGTATTTTTTTGGCCAGTTGCCACGAGAGTACACTTAAACAAAGGGCACGAGAGCCTTTTTTTTTTTTTGACGCAAGTTTTGTTTTTGTATTTTTCTTTTATTGACCGGGATTGGGTTGTATAACTTAAACTAATTTTGATTGGCTAGACATTTGAATTTTTTTAGATAAGGTGGGCATGTAAAAGAAAGTGGAGAGGAAGGGGAAGGGGTGTTTATAATGAGTTAGAAAGTTAGTTTTTTTTTTTAAATTAGGAAAGGAATGTGAACTGGTGTTGATAACGCCTGGTATTGTGGCGTGCCTGGGCCTTTAACAAAGGCAAAAAGGAGAAAAAGGAAAAGGTGGGGTTACTATGAATTAAAGAATAAAAGATCAGATTATTTGAAGAGAAACTGAATATGCCGGTTTGTTACATAAGTATACATAAGTATAAGGATACATATGTATACATAAGTTGATATATATCAACATGTCATCTAGGTTTTAAGCTCCTCATGCATTAGGTATTTGTCCTAATGCTCTCCCTCCCCTTGCCCCCCATCCCCTGACAGGCCCCGGTGTGTGATGTTCGCCTCCCTGTGTCCATGTGTTCTCATTGTTCAACTCCCACTTATGAGTGAGAACATGTGGTGTTTGATTTTCTGTTCCTGTGTTAGTTTTTTGAGGATGACGGTTTCCAGCCTCATCTATGACCCTGTAAAGGACATGAACCCATTCTTTTTTATGACTGCGTAGTATTCCATGCTGTATATATGCCACATTTTCTTTATCCTGTCTATCACTGATGGGCATTCGGATTGGTTCCAAGCCTTTGCTATTGTGAATAGAAGCACTGGCCAATTTTTAACGTGCGCAGTCATTTTTTGATAATGGGCCTGAATATTTTAAGTTTATTTTAATGTCATAAAAATCACTATGTTCTGGTTTTTCAGCCATGAAGATTTGAAATATAAATCAAAATGGTTACTAGTGCCGTATTAGGTACTGTATCTAGGCTGATTTATCATTGAGTGTCTAGAGTGTTTTACTGAATGATCTGCTGCTTAATTGATAATCCATAGATTGTGGAGGATGGGTGTTAGACTTCTTTCTTAGAACTGCTTATACTAGAAATCACATTTAGGCTGCAGTTTTGCTGAGGCCCCTTTTTTCCAGGAACCTGTGCCAGACCTCCTGCTGAATGGTGGTGAAGCTTGGTGGTGTCCTATTGCTTCATGGAGTGATCCTCTGTCTTTTAGGGGTAACTTCCTCTGGGTTTGGTACAGCCCTTTTGGCACGAAAAGAATGTCTGAAATTTCTAATCAAGAGGCTTGCCAAGATTGTACGACTTACAGAATATCAGAAAAATGAATTGAAGATTTATGACAGAATGAAGGCCAAAGAATTCACTGGAATAGATAACCTTTGGGGAATTCATCCATTTTTTATACCAAGGGGTAAGAATGATTTTTAAAAAACCGATTTTCCTTTTCTATAGATCATAGATACTTGGCTTTTATTGTGACTTAGTTTTAATGTGTAATACTCATGATTATGTTTGCACTAACTGAGTTAGATTCTGACTTGGGAATAACCATAATTGTGGGAATGGTTCAAAATACATAACTGGCATGTAAAAATAGAGGGAAATAGAGACTTCAATCTATAAATAGATTTATACAGTGCTTATTTTTTTATTAGTTGGTTCCCACATTAGGAACTTTCCTGTAGTAGAGCTCTAAACTTTGCTAAGGTTGAGAATACACTTTTAAGTGGCTTGCAAAGACCTATTTAGCCTATAATGTATCTTAGCTGTAGAACCTCATCATCTTTTAAAGAAACAGGTTTTGTGAATCTTTGAAGGCTGGTAATGTGTCATTCCTGATCCAGTCCCTGGCATCTGACATTTAGCCTCATAGTCATAGGCACTCAGAAAATTTCTGATGGATAAGTGAATGATTAAATAGGAAATGCAGTAGTGTAGGAGATAGTGGGTTTGTGTTCTAATTCTTCCTCTCTATCTAGATTGCCTCTACCAAAGATTTAAATGAGGCAGTTAGATTAGCTACTTCTAAGGTGCTCCTATTTTTTCAGGATGTTGTTTCCATAGCAGGGTCTTCTGTTTCTTGTCCCACCATCCTCTCTACATTAATAATTGATGAATGCCTGAAATATATGGAGTTGCAGTGGCAATTTACTAGGGTTTCAGTGGTGAACATAACCAGTCCAGATTCCATTGCCCTTTCCCCTCTCCTCAGAGCTCCATCTCTCCTTAGCAGTATTCCCTCTTCATCCCTAATGGGCTGTATTATCTAACCATCAAATCCCTTCTCTAAGCTGCCATCATAGGATTCAGTGCTCCTGTGTAGGAGATATATGCTAGTGGCCTAGAACTGGGGTGGTAAGGGTGAGGTAATAAATGTTTTCCTAGCCTCACTCTCTTTAAACTGGTGTACAAAAACAACAACGAAAACAAAACAAAAATTTCTTCCAAGAGAAAGTGGCACAAATGTTAACTCTTGCAAGACCATTATTAGTCCTGCATATCAGTTAACTTATGAGTTAAGGACGTAGTCTGAATTGTTTTGGTGGCCAAAAACATTGGATGAAATTGATTATGTGGAACCATGTGGCCCATACACCTAGCTTACACTTGGTTTTTTTTTTTTTTTTTTTGTATTTTTAGTAGAGACGGGGTTTCACTGCATTAGCCAGGATGGTCTCGATCTCCTGACCTCGTGATCCGCCCGTCTCGGCCTCCCAAAGTGCTGGGATTACAGGCTTGAGCCACCGCGCCCGGCCTACACTTGGTTTTTAGGAAAGTAACTATGAAGGTAAATTGTACAAGTACATATAGAGATTCAGGGTGTAGGTTGTGAAAGGAGAGGTGTGCGTTTGCAATTAGACTTATGTACCTATGTACATGTATGTGTATAGGAGATGGAGAGATCTGTGTAGTAGGCACAGTTGAAGAAAACATGCTATTGGCTGTTCCTTTAAAGCATTTTATGGATCTAAAAGTGGGGAAATATTGAAATAGGGATTGAACATTTTCACTGCAAATGGTACTTCACTAACTGATAGCCCATGTGGTAGAATTTTAAAATCTTGAGTTGATGTGTACATATGATTTGGTGGTGTCCTGCTTATAAGTGGCTTTGCTTTTCTCCACTTAAGGACCTGTCCTACACAGGAATAATATTGCAGACTATGCACTCAGTGCAGGGACCACTGCTATGAATGCACAGAGGCTCTTAAGAGCTACCAAACTGAAGAAACCCATTCTCCTAGAGGGTTCCCCTGGTGTTGGCAAGACAAGTTTGGTGGGAGCATTAGCGAAGGCTTCAGGAAATACCCTTGTTAGAATCAACTTGTCAGAGCAAACGGTAAGCTCGGTCATCCTACAGCTGATGGAGATAGCTATAGATAGTAATGTCTGTGTCAATTTATAGTTTCCTAATCAGAAATGGTTACATTATCAGTATCCTCAAATATTTCTTTTCTTTTTTTTGTTTTTTTGAGACAGAATCTCGTTCTGTTGCCCAGGCTGGAGTGCAGTGGCGCAGTTCTCCTGCCTCACTCTCCCTAATCGCTGGGATTACAGGTGTCCGCCACCACACCTGGCTAATTTTTGTATTTTTAGTAGAGACAGGGTTTCACCATGTTGGCTAGGCTGGTCTCAAACTCCTTATGTCAAATGATCCACCTGCCTTGGCCTCCCAAAGTGTTGGGATTACAGGCATAAGCCATGGCGCCCGGCCTGTATCCTCAGATATTTCATATCATAGTAAAAACCACAGCAACATGACCTTCCAAACTAAATCTTCTTTGGATTTGTTCATTGCTGACACCTATAATATTAATTCTCTCTGGATGCTTTATTCTAATTCTCTTTTGAGAGAGAATTATCCACTTTGGTATTTATTGTAATATAACCCCACTTAATTTTTGCTTAAATTTTTTTAAAAAAGTAGTAGAAATAAAATGACTTTTAACAATCTAAGGAAAATATGGTACAGATGACAAATTGAGACTCCTTTGGAATGGAGTTTTGCTTTCTTTTCTTTTTTTTTTTTTTTGAGACGGAGTCTTGCTCTGTCGCCCAGGCTGGGGTGCAATGGCCGTATCTCAGCTCACTGCAAGCTCCACCTGCTGGGTTTACGCCATTCTCCTGCCTCAGCCTCCCGAGTAGCTGGGACTACAGGCGCCCGCCACCTCGCCCGGCTAGTTTTTTGTATTTTTTAGTAGAGATGGGGTTTCACCGTGTTAGCCAGGATGGTCTCGATCTCCTGACCTCGTGATCCACCCATCTCGGCCTCCCAAAGTGCTGGGATTACAGGCTTGAGCCACCGCGCCCGGCCGCTTTCTTTTCTTTTTAAGCCCGTCAATTAAATTCCAAGTACAGCCAATGTTGAGAACTGTTAATCTAGAGCACCAGGTCAAATTGATTAATATATGGAGCATGTTGGGAAAGTTCTTGGGGCATGTTTGGGCTCCTGGTAAAGAGGGCTGGGATTGGTTAGTTCTGTCTTGGGTGTAGAAAGGAAGAGTAGTGATGCCAGCCCAAAGTGTTTATCATTTCAGATTTAGGGGTTAGAATCTAGTTGATTTTTAAAGTAATATTGGCTTTTCTCCATTTCTTCCCCTTTCAAAGGACATCACAGACCTGTTTGGAGCAGATCTCCCTGTTGAAGGTGGCAAGGGAGGAGAGTTTGCCTGGCGTGATGGCCCCTTACTGGCAGCTTTGAAGGCAGGCCATTGGGTGGTGTTGGATGAGGTGAGGAGCCTGTTTGTCATGCTCAAGATGGTGATCATGTGTGTAAGGAGTAGTCATCCTTTCACAGTTCCATTTCACAATCCATTTCTCAGTGGAAGATCCTGCTGATGACTTTTCTCCGCGAGACTCCGTCTCAAAAAAAAAAAAAAAAAAGAAAAGATCCTCTGTAGTTTCCTTTAAGAATAAGGAAGGTCAGTTGGCAGAATACACAAAAAGGGGCTCCTGTATATAAAACCTACAAACTCTCCCACTGGTTAAAGTTACCCTTCAGAGGAAAACTGCATCGTCACTAGTTTAGTCTCTGACAGGCTTGCTGTTTTTGCATTTATTTTAGAGGCATTTTACAAGTAGTGTCAACCACTTCATGTTTTATTAGTGCACCAGAGAAACTAAGAAAAGACATACAAAATGACCTACCAAAATGAGGAAACGATCAGTTATATGTGCATATTGGGTAAATTATCAGAAGAAAGAACAGAGCATGAGACATGATAAATACTGAATCTCTGACAGCTAGAGATATGGAGCTGGGTCATTTTGGGGTATACAATATTCAGGAAAAGGCTAGAAGTATTTGTGGGAGCTGAAATGATTAGAGTGATGTACATGTCACAGGTGAGACTTTGGACACAGGTTGCAACAGGTCCCCCAGGCTCAGATTCCTGGGTCCAGTCATCAGAGAGGGTGCTGCAGGACTTCTGTCTGCTGAGCTGCTTTCTGCCTTTTATTCTTGGGATAACAAGGAAGGGGAATTTTTTTCCTTTTTTCAGATTTTTTTTTAAACAAGTTGTCTGACAGAATATATATTAGCCAGGAAAAGAGAACGCCTAGTTTTAAAGCTGAAGGCTACTGACCATACTTAGTATTTAGTGGAATTGTGTATTTAGTGGAATTGCATTCAGGGACTGCAAGACATTCTAGATTTATAAACACACTTAACAGCGGCCTTCTGTTTGGGAATATACAGAGCTGTTTGTGCTTTGTGGTGCATATGTAAACATGACACTTGAAATTCTAATATAGTATGCTCTGATTTTTGTCCATTTGCATTTTATTAACTTGTATTTTCCCAATCTCGTTTTTCTGTGTTACCAACAAACCACACATGCTTTCCATCCCTGAGCTCTGAACTGCTCATCTGAAGACCTACATTCAGGTCTTTTCATCCTGGCCCAAGAGCCGCTTGTAATTGTTCTTGTTTACAAAATTGGTGGAAATCAGCTGTATTGACTCCTTTTATATCCTGACCTTGAAACCCGTTGGATATTTTGTTCAGTGTTTGAGATGGGAAAGTATTTAAAAAGTTAGCAAACCTTATCTGTTCTCTACAATTAGTGTTACACATCTTTTTCTTTTTCTTTTTTTTTTTTAGGCAGAGTCTCGGTCTGCCACTCAGGCTGGCGTGCGGTGGTGGGTTCTCGGCTCACTGTAACCTCCTCCCAGGTTCACGTGAATCGTGAATCTCCTGCCTCAGCCACTTGAGTAACTGGGATTACAGGCATGCGCCACAATGCCTAAGTTTTGTATTTTTAGTAGAGACAGGGTTTTGCCATGTTGGCCCGGCTGGTCTTGAACTCCTGGCCTTAAGTGATCCACCTGCCTTGGCCTTCTAAAGTGCTGGGATTACAAGCGTGAGCCACCATGCCTGGCTAATTTCTGTTACACATCTTAAAAACTCAGATTGTGAAAATGAAATATCTGTGTATTTGCAAGGTTTTCTGCAAGTTATTACTTACAGAGTAGGTTAATATAGGTACGTATAATTGATACAGTTTAACTTTTGAGAAGATTTTTAACTTTAAAATTTAATTTGAGCATTTATTCAGTTTAAACATTATTGATATGTGTGTGTGTGTGTGTGTGTGTGTGTGTATCTATGTAAGATACCAGCCAAAATCTCTTTAACGTACATGGGAAATAAAGAATAATAGAATTGGACCAGGTACAGTGGCTCATGCCTATAATTCTAACATTGGGAAACAAAGGATGGAGAATTACTTGAGCCCAGGAGTTTGAGACCATCCTGGACAACATAGCGTGACCTTGGCTCTACCAAAAAAAAAGAATTAACTGGGTGTGGTGGTGCACACCTGTGGCCACAGCTATGCAGCGGGCAGAGGTGGAGGATCTCCTGAGCCCTGGAGGTGGAGGTTGCAGCGAGCTGTGATTGTGCCACTGCACTCCAACCTGGGTAACAGAGTGAAATCCTGTCTCAAAAACAAAATAATAGAATGAAGACAAACCAACTCATAACTCAGCCTAAAATATAGAAGGTTATCAATATTGTTTGAAATTCCCTTTCTGAAGATAACTCTAGCTTTTTTTGCTTCATATCATTTCCCTGCTTTTTGTTTCAGTTGTACAACATATTTGAGATAAATATATGTACTTTCTTCTTTAAATAGCTTAACCTGGCTTCTCAGTCTGTATTGGAAGGACTCAATGCTTGTTTTGACCACCGAGGAGAAATCTATGTACCTGAGTTAGGAATGAGCTTTCAAGTGCAGCATGAAAAGACGAAGATTTTTGGGTGTCAGAATCCCTTTAGACAAGGAGGTGGGAGAAAAGGCTTGCCCAGGTCTTTCCTTAACAGATTCACTCAGGTAAGATTTGTTGTTGCCATAGAGACCAAATATAGACTGTGAGGGGATAAGACTACTATTATGAAGCCTTTAAGGATGTTCACTGTGAGAATTAGAGAGGATCAGCTTAACGATCCTCTTTCTTGGCCTTATATGATCAATATTAATGTGACTGATTCCCATCATTGCTTCTGTCCTTCATCTTTTGCCCCGGAAGACTCGATGTGTTATCAGCTGGAAGAAAGTAAGGTCCCCAGCCTCTTCAGGATTCTGTTACTGCACTCTGGGATGAAGTCCAATCTTGGACCTTTTCAGTTGTGCCTCTGATCTATTGAAATATATAAGAAAAATTTTTACTGAAATAATGCATTTTAACTAAAGAAAAGTAAGAAGGAACAGAAAACTACCATGGAGAATAAAAATCCACTATTCCCCATTCAGTCATTATTAGCATTTTGGTATCTTATGCCTTTATTCTTACTTGCAGAGGGTTACCTGTGTATGTGTATGCTTACTTGTTTTAACATAAGTTTTTCAGAGTTTGGCCAATCCAGAGGTTTGGAAATGCCTCTAGATTTCTTTAGTGTCACTGTCCCTTATGATTAAGAATTGGCTGAGTGTCTTTTAGGAATGTTTTATTGGCTGGGCGTGGTGGCTTATGCCTGTAATCCCAGCACTTTGGGAGGCCAAGGCAGGTGGATCACCTGAGGTCAAGAGTTCGAGACCAGCCTGGCCAATATAGCAAAACCCCGTCTCCATTCAAAATACAAAAATTAGCGGGGTGTGGTGGCAGGTGCCTGTAATCCTAGCTACACGGGAGGCTGAGGCAGCAGAATCGCTTGAACCTGGGAGATGGAGGTTGCAGTGAGCTGAGATCGTGCCATTGTACTCCAGCCTTGGCAACAGAATGAGACTGCATCTCAAAAAAGGAAGAATGTTTTATTGAGAAAACTTTCAAACATATGGAAAAGTTTGATGACTTTTATAGTGAATACTCATATCTACCACCCAGATTTAAAAGCATTTTACATTATACACAGGAAATTTTTAATAACATCTATCTTTTTTTTTTTTTGAGATGGAGTCTTGCTCTGTCTCCCAGGCTGGAGTGCAGTGGTGTGATCTCTGCTCGCTGCAGTCTCCTCCTCCCAGGAACAAGCTATTCTCCTGCCTCAGCCTCCTGAGTAGCTGAGACCACAGGCGCATGCCACTGTGCCCAGCTAATTTTTGTATTTTTAGTGAAGACAAGATTTCATTGTTCTAGTTGGGATGGTCTCGATCTCTTGACCTCATGATCCGCCCGCCTTGGCCTCCCAAAGTGCTGGGACTACAGGTGTGAGCCACCACACTGGGCCTCTTTTTTTCTTTAATTCACTAGAATAGACCTTAAAAGCAAAACCTCTACTGTGCTGTATTTAGAAGATTTTGTGATTCTTTATTCTCAAAACACAAAAAAGAAATTTCTATAACTGAAAATTATCTTTCTCATGTATTGTTACTCGGTGTTAAAGATTTTACATAATAAGACATGGAGTTATTTCTAGTGTTAAAGAGAAACAGAGGCATTTCTTCATGTTATTTTTGGATTTCTAGGTCTTCGTTGATCCTCTTACAGTAATTGACATGGAGTTCATTGCCAGTACTTTGTTTCCAGCCATTGAGAAAAATATTGTTAAGAAAATGGTTGCTTTCAATAACCAAGTAAGTACCTACCTGTATTGGTTTCTTTTGTTTCTGACTGTATTTGAACAAGCATTTTTTCAACATAGGGTTCTACCAAATTATCAGGATCTCTAACTAAAATTACTTTGAATTCTACAGGTTTCTAGTGGAAGGCACACTACATAGTGGAGGCGTCCAGTAATTCATTTCTGTATTGTGACTACCAGTGTTAATGCTTAGAGGATATGCCAGGCATTTGGAAGTCTTGAGAAAGAGGCATCTGAATCAAGCCTGTTAATTTTTGTTTCAGATTATGTATGCTTTTGTAGTACATTCCTAGTGCTTAATGCAGTGCCTAGTAGCAAGCAGGGCATGTTTCCCAATCAGGATGTTTTCTTTCTAGATTGATCATGAAGTGACTGTTGAGAAGAAGTGGGGGCAAAAAGGAGGACCCTGGGAATTCAACCTCCGGGATCTTTTCCGCTGGTGTCAGTTGATGCTGGTTGACCAGTCCCCTGGGTGTTATGATCCTGGTCAGCATGTGTTTTTGGTCTATGGTGAAAGAATGAGAACCGAAGAAGACAAAAAAAAGGTGAGTTTCACACTTGGTATTTGTATTTTTTTCCATCTGAAAGTTGATTTCCTGTGGGTGAGAAAGGACATACTCACACTAATAGCAAGCCTTTTTTTTTTTTTTTGAGACTGAGTTTCACTCTTGTTGCCCAGGCTGGAGTGCAATGGTGCAATCTTGGCTTGCTGCAACTTTGCCTCCCAGGTTCAAGTGATCCTCCTGCCTTAGCCTCCCAAGTAGCTGGGATTACAGGCATGAGCCACCAGGTCCAGCTAATTTTTTTATATTTAGTAGAAACGGGGTTTCATCATGTTGGTCAGGCAGGTCTCTACTCCTGAACTCAGGTGATCCACCCGCCTCAGCCTCCCAAAGTGCTGGGATTACAGGCGTGAGCTGCCACGCCCAGCTAGCAAGCCTGTTAAAGCTGCTTCAAAATTTAAAAGTTAAAAGAACAGACTAAACGTTCTCCTACCTTGGAGTCTCACTATATAGAGTAGCTTGCTTTAGAGAACATAATTTGCTTATCTATCCAAATCCCCATGATCACAAACCTTAAAGCAATATTGCCCTCCAGTAATAAAGAACTAAGTCTTCATCATCTTTACAAGCACCAAGGTGAGAAGCAGGAGGAGGCAGACAGGCGATACTCAGTAGAAGAGGAAGGTTTTCTGTTTTGTTTTGTTTTTAAATAAATGTCAAATTACAAAGCATTTTATCTAGAAAGTGTAATCATGTGAAGGCAGAATATTCTGCGTTTAAGTGAAAATAAAAATACCTGTTTGTAAAACTAGAATTCCCACTGTAAGGAATTGTAATAATGTGTACATTTTAGTTTATGGTATTTAAAATTCTGTCTCGCTGAATGCGCACAAATAGCTGTAGGCAGGAGGTGCTGTCGTGGCATCTTACAGGTGAAGATCCAAGGCTGAAAGTTATGGAGTGTCACAGGTAGCAGAGCTAGCTTTCCAGTTTAGGCCCTCTCCAGTTTGTCTGCTGTTTCCTTCTAGTAAACTTCACTGTTTGAAAATAAAGGAATAGATACATAGATGCCTGCTCTAGAAGCAGTAACCTCCTTGTTGAAATGTGAAGATGTGGCTGGCCCACAGCACACATGACTTTCACAGCCCTTTCATTCTGCTACCCATTCTGTTTGTTCTTATTTTTTTGAGGCAGGGTCTCACTTTGTTGTCTAGGCTGGAATGCAGTGGCACAATGCCGGCTCAATGGAGCCTAGACCTCCTAGGCTCAAGGGATCCTCCCACCGCAGCCCACTGATAAGCTGGGACTATAGGCACATGCCACCATGGCCTGGCTAATTTGTTTTTACTTTTAATAGAGATGTGGTCTTGCTGTGTTATCCAGGCTGGTCTCATACTCCTGGGCTCAAGCAATCTTGCTGCCTCAGTCTCCCAAAGTGCTGTGATTACAAGTGGAGTGAGCCACTGTTCCCGGCCACCCAGATCTTCTTTAGTGTGGTATTCAGAAACTAATTACACATAACTCATTTATCATATGTAGGTGACTTTCAATCATTCGATTAGGAGAAAGTCTTAGTAGTTTTTAATAGCTTTATTGATATATAATTCACATAATCAGCTAGTATTTTAATTTCTTCATCCACTTATTATAGTATATTATGACCAAAACATGTGCCAGTTGTTGAATGAATGATTCGTCAGGTGCTGGGTCACTGTGGTATGTGGAAGTTTTCCATCACTCTTCCGATTCACGGTTATTGTAATGGACCTTATAGGTGTTTTCTAGCGGGGGAGACAAGGTCAAGAAAAAAATATCATAGAAGGATAAAGTCTGTAAAAGCTAGAAGAGTCCAGTTGAATTGAATTTTGATTTTATAAAGCTAAACTGAAAAGCTAGATTGGGAATTTTTTTTGAGACAGAGTCTTGGTCTGTCACCCAGGCTAGAGTACAATGGCGTGATCTTGGCTCACTGTAACCTCGATTCAAGTGATTCTCCTACTTCAGCCTCCCCAGTAGCAATATTTGTAATTTTAATCCTCTTGTAGAACATCAGAGGTTGGAGGTTATATGCTTTAGTGTGGAACATGAGGTCATATATCACCTGGACTCATAGGTAGGTGACAGGAACACTTTCCTATGCTGCTTTTAGTCTCACAGTCCATTGTGTGACACTGATTATTATTTTATCTATATTATTTTATTTTCTAACTTCATTGCAGTATTCAATTATATGAGTATTGATGCTTTTTAGAAATACTATTTTGTATGCTTTTTTTTTTCTGGCTCTAATTTTCCCTACTTTTATGGGCTAAATTAAGGTTTTTTATATACCTCTATCCCCCTCCACCATTACTCTTAGATTTTTTAGAGATCCAAAATCAAAGAGAGTTAACGGAACATTTTCTAATAGCATTACTGCTAACGAAAGGATAACAATGTAAATAATTGGTTAGAGTAATAAATTTGGTTTTCGTATCTACATAAATGTTTGGAGGTATAACATGTTTTTGGAGGCTGACTAGCTTAGATTTAAAATTGGTCACTAACCATGGGCAAATTCTATAACTCTTGTGAGTGCTGTTATCTGTATAAAATGGACATGATAACTATTTTGCATGGGTATAAAGATCAGAAATAATCTACCAAAGTACTTAATACAGTATTTGGTACATAGGAGACGGTTATTGAGTGGTCGTTTTTCTTTATAATCTTTGTATTACCGTTCTATCTTCTTTTTAGGTAGTATCTTCAATGATGAAAGCAAACAGGTCTTTTTTGTCTCTAGATTTCGATATTACAGCGTCCATGGCTTCAGTTTAATTTATGGTGCATTCTCACTGGAATCTCAGATAGTTTGGAATATGACTGCTATGTTCTCAATCTCAAATTTACTTTCATTCCAAAGAATTAAATAAATGCTTTCGATCCTTTTTATAAGAGAAAATTCAAAAGGATAAGGGAATTGTGGCCAGTGTTTTTAGAATGGTGACTCTTATCACTGTGCTTGTTTTCTAGCAAGTTTGCCTAAGAATTAGGTGGAGTGATTTGTGTTTTTATTGCATTGTATTCTTCCTTTAGGTCATTGCTGTATTCAAGGATGTGTTTGGTTCAAATTCCAACCCATACATGGGAACCAGACTATTTCGTATCACTCCCTATGATGTTCAGGTAAGGAGACTAGAATAATCCTTTATCCTTTGACTTTTTTTTAATGGTTTCTTCTGCTCCCACTACCAGGCACGCTTATGAAATCTCACTGGCATGTCTTTTCAGTTGGGCTACTCGGTCCTTTCCCGTGGGAGCTGTGTTCCTCACCCGTCCCGCCATCCCCTGTTGCTCCTGCACCAGTCCTTCCAGCCCCTGGAGTCAATCATGAAGTGTGTGCAAATGAGCTGGATGGTCATCCTGGTCGGACCAGCCTCTGTGGGCAAGACCAGCCTGGTCCAGCTTCTGGCACACCTTACTGGCCACACATTAAAGATCATGGCTATGAACAGTGCAATGGATACTACTGAGCTGCTGGGTGGATTTGAGCAGGTAACCAGTCTGCCTTCATATTTTTTGGCAAAGCGTAATAAACCCCGTGATCTGACTGAGGGTGTTCTGAGTTGGTGGTGACCAACTCTGACCATAGGGCATTCTCTGACCCTATGATGAGTTCGTGTCCTCTGGAAATTACAGGTTGATCTTATACGACCTTGGAGGCAGCTGCTAGAGAAGGTGGAGGCTACTGTAAGGGCACTGTTAAGGGATAGCCTCCTTATCAGTGCTGATGATGCAGAAGTAGTGCTGCGAGCCTGGAGTCATTTCCTTCTGACATACAAGCCTAAGTGTCTTGGAGAAGGTGGTAAAGCTATCACGATGGAGATTGTCAACAAACTGGAAGCAGTGTTATTGCTTATGCAGCGACTCAACAATAAAATCAACTCATACTCGAAGGCAGGTATGTATATTTGGATCTCTGTATCAGGCACTTATCATTGCTTATATTGTGTCCATTTACACATAACAGATTTACAAACGTTTTGTATTAATTTAATACTTATTAACGATCAGAACTTGTGGGAAAGTTTGGCCCAGAAAGTAAAATGAAGCTGAGGTAAAGTATTCAGAATAGTTGATCATGAAAAATCAAATTGGAAAAAAAATTGGTTACCATGCTTTGTGGTTTATTTTGTGTGTAATCACCTATAATGATAAAACAGCATGTAAAACTTTTATTGTTATTGGCTATTTTTTTACTCATAATTTCTCAGGAAATAGAGCATTTTAAACTGAAGAATAGGAGTCTGAATTCATAGGATGTGTTTATTCATTTGTGTGGAGATGGAGGAAATACATCATTCTGTATGCCATTCAATTAACATGGAAACTTCTCTGATTTTGTGGTGCCACTTTCAGAGTGGTGGTGAGCATGCTCTTAGGATTCAACCTAAAGGCCCATAGGTTGTGTCTGTCACTATGCTTGTCTGTCTTTATTTCCAAAGCCTGCTTGTAACTGATTACAAAGTGTTGATTCCTTATGGCTGAAGAAATCAGACATCCCACTTCTAGGCCAGCAAACGTTTATCTGTGGCGGTGGGCCACTCATTTACTTCCTTCATTGTTGATCCGTCATTTCTCACTTTAAGCCTGCCATTTGAACTTGAAATCCTTTACTCATTCACTCTAATCATAAAAGATATCTGATGGAGTCATGTGTCATGTATTTTTAAATGGGTATTGTAAAACTCATTATTGAGTTAAGAATTTCTGTTGTAAACACTATACTGAATATATGTACTTTTAATCACTGTGACAACACTGCATTATAGGAAGGATTATCTACATCTAATAGATGAGGATGTGAGTGTTCATGTGAGTGTAGGCAAGTAGAAATTACTTGCCTACAGTTTTACAGTTAGCAAGTGGTTGGGCTATGGTATATTAAGTCTAAACCTTGTTACTCCCTCATCTTTCGAAGTAGAAATCCAATGTGTATTACCTTGTGATATGAAAAATAGTCATAAAACAGTTTCTAACCAAAAAGATCATTTGACAATTTTCCAGGGAAGGGCTATATAAACTATAAAGCATTTGTCTAGTAATTACCAGTTATTACTATAATCATATGATATGCTCATTATAAAGGAAGCGCAGTTTGCACTGTGT
Source organism: Theropithecus gelada (assembly GCF_003255815.1). Lineage (NCBI taxonomy): Eukaryota > Metazoa > Chordata > Mammalia > Primates > Cercopithecidae > Theropithecus > Theropithecus gelada. Next base: position 88,614,513 of record NC_037671.1, on the reverse strand, counting down.
GAAGTTATAGCACTGTCATTTAGTATAAATGCACTGATAGGTGGGAAACATCCTCCTTTTGCCATTTGAGAAACCATAATACAGAAAAATCATTTGCCACCTCTATCACCCTATAGTCAACCCTGATTGGCTATTAATACAGAGAACCATTAAGAAGTATTTTCTGTCTTAAACTTAACTTTCTTATCTGTGTATAAACAGAAGCAAAACATTCTTCTATTTATTCTATTATGAAATCTTAAAAACCTCGGCTAGAAGTATCAAGCTTCCTTTTCATAAACTTAATTCTTGGTTTGAAGTTAAGTGCTGTGGATGGTGATTCTTCCCTGTGATATTTCAGAGTTTGCCAAACTTGTTGAAGAGTTCCGAAGCTTTGGTGTGAAGCTTACACGGTCAGCCAGTGGCCGTAGCCATGGCACATTTGAATGGGTTGACAGCATGTTGGTTCAGGCCCTAAAGTCTGGAGACTGGCTTCTGATGGACAATGTTAACTTCTGCAAGTAAGAACCTTACGCCTAATCATCAGTGGTCCAGCTTGAAATTTGGGATATGCTTGTCAAAGTAGAAACCCAGATAGAAGTGCTGGTATTTTGAAGCTACTATTTTTCTTAATTATGTAGGCACCCTCAGCCATAGTCTGTAGACTTCTCCCTATGGTGAACAGTTGTAGTTTGTCATCAGATAGCTGTAAGATTTCAGCTCTGTATGATAATTTTGAGCTGAACCAAAGGCTAACAAAATTGGATTACTTCTGGCAATGTCCTTTGAATTAGGCCTTTTAATATCAGAAGTCTTTTGTTAGGGTTTCTTCAGTGCAGTGTTTTCTAATGCAGGGTCTGACATAGGGCAGGCATTTATTAAATGGCCATCAGTGACACAGATTCAACCACGTATCATTCTTGATCTTACAGTAAGGCAAAGGACAAGTGTGAAACTATTGTACATATACAGTTAACAGAGAAGCTACTACAAGTTAGATGATGGCTATTTCTTCATGGAGCATTTATCTGAATGTTACAAATTGAAATCCAGCCACCTTAAATGGATTTGATAATGTGGAGGGAAGGGGGGCAGGAAAGGAAAAAGTGAAAAGGTTGTAGTGCAAGGAACTTATCATTATCTTTAATTTCATTTATTCAAAAATATCTTATGTTTTACTGTGTATAAGGCCCTGGGGTATGTGCCTAGGGAAGTGAGAAGGGAAATCAATGGGGAATCTACTTTGGAGAGATCACTATTGTATCTGGGTGAGTGATTGTGCCAAAAGGAAATGTGAGTCAAAAGCATTTGGAACCCCGTGCATGGAAGGAAAGAAGAGTCAATGCAGCATGTTAACCTATCCACCATCTGAATTCTGTCTCTGCAGCCCATCAGTGTTGGATCGTTTGAATGCTTTGCTTGAACCTGGAGGTGTCCTCACTATTAGTGAGAGAGGAATGATAGATGGATCCACTCCCACGATAACACCAAATCCCAATTTCAGGTATTTATATCTCTTATATTTCTGCCTCAGAATCTAATAGCCTCAGTAGCAGAGGTAGATGTTCAGTAGGACTTGCTTCTGTATTTTATTTATAAACTGAATCATGGGGAAGTTCACCCATTTATTAATTCACTTAACAAATGCTTACTGAGGCTTTACTATTTGCCAGGCACTGCTGGGCTGTGGGAACATAGCATAAACAAGAGGAGCAAGGTCCTTGCCTTGCATTGGTGACAAAGGTGGGAAGCAGAGATAGCAGTCACAATCCTTTTGCAGTAATTTAGGCAACACATCACAGTGGCTTAGATGAGGGTGGTCCGATGAGTTGATTTGCTGACGGACATGTGGGTTGAGAAAAGAAGAATCAAGGATGACACCTATGTTTTTGGCTTGAGTAACTGGGTAAATGGGGTTGACATTCATTGAGAAAGGGTTGCCATTCATTGATAAAGGAGCAGGTTTAATTTGGGGAGGGTCTACAGGGAATCAGCTGTTTACTTTCAGACATAAATGAGAAGTGTCAGATAACTAGATGAAGATGTTGATGGGCATTCAATATATGAAGCCAGTTGTTTCAGGAGACTACACTTGCTTCCTGTTCTGCCGTCTGTAGGTTGAGTTAAAATAATGAATTAGTACAGCCTACTTTGGGGAATATCTGAAGGTTAAATTTTTAGAGTTCTCAATACTAAAGGTACACTGGATATATATCATACACAGTTCCTTAGGAAAGTAGTTTTAGAGAAAATCTTTTGCTATATTGATGCATACTGGAAATAAAAGATCCTTGATGTGAATTCTTTGACAATGAGCCACGTAGGATTTGCCCTCACTGACTTATGCTGAGCTACACCTTTGGTTGCACTGGGATTTAAAATAGTTTTTTTCTTTGAATTGCTATTTTTCTAGACTTTTCCTCTCGATGGATCCTGTTCATGGAGATATATCCCGAGCTATGAGGAATCGTGGACTCGAAATCTACATTTCAGGGGAAGGGGATGTGAGCACCCCAGACAACCTGGATTTGAAAGTTCTGCTGCACAGCCTTGGATTGGTGGGGAACAGTGTATGTGACATCCTCTTGGCTCTACACACACAGACCCGGAGCACTGTTGTAGGTGAGGTGCTTGACTTTTGGGCCTTTGCAGAGTTTTAGTCTTCAAGAAATTTATGTTATTCCATTGGACTGCTAGTCAAAGATTTCTTACATTTAATGTATATAGAAATTATGAGGAAAACTTGTTAAAAATGTGGATTTCTAGACACCCCAAGAGGTTGGGTTTAGCAGGGCAGGGCGAGGCACAGAAATCAGTATCTGAAAGACGCTTCCTATGTCATTCTGATGCCAGTAAGCAGAGGCTAACCCTTGAGTAATTCTGCTTTACGCACTGAGGTTTATGAAGTTTGCCCATCATTTCTCCAGGGTCATCAACAGCCTCTTGAAGTTGGAATAAAGAGGAAACTGAGTTATTTAAAGCAGACAGGTGTTACTTTTTCTAAATATTCAATTACACAAAAAGGAGCGAGATAATAAATGGAGTATTGCTTGTTGGTTAACTACTCTGTGTTAGGTACCATGCAGATTGTTTATTTAATCTTTACATTAGTTCTGCAAGGCATATGTTTTCATTTTCAAGAAAAGACTCAGAGTTTGGGTAATTTATCAGTTAATAATAACAGCTGGAATTTGCAAATAGGTCTGTTGGATTTCAAATCCCATGGTCTTTTATGAGGTTACACTCAACTTGTCACCTTCATTGTGTGTCAGCATTAGATTAAGGATATATGTGACCAGGCTTTATCACATCTATAAATGAGTCCTCCATAATAAACTGCAGACAGCCAGAGAGAAACAGGGGAGATAGGAATACAAAGGTTCCTACAGGTCCATTGTGCCCTGGGGGGCTCTAGAGTCTACTTAGATTAGAAGGTTTTGTAAAGTAAGTATTTGGGTGGGGCTGAGTGGAAGGAGGTTTGATAGAAGGACAGAATTTATCCATTTTCATTGGAGATTTTAAAGACTATTGTTTATAGATGGCATTTTTTTTTAATAGGTTCTCCAACATCTTCTGTATCAACTCTAATCCGGACAGCCATACTAATTGTCCAGTACCTGCAGCGAGGGCTGAGTTTAGACAGAGCCTTTTCTGAAGCATGCTGGGAAGTATATGTCTGTTCCCAGCATTCACCAGCAAACCGGAAGGTACTATGAAGTATTGCAGAATGTTTCTAAGTTGTAATACCGTACATTATTCAGTACAAGGAAATTTTAAAGGTGGCAACCCAGTGACCTGAGAGAGTTGACCACCGCAGTTTGCTTTAATAGAGATCTGGTATCCAGGTACTTCTCTGGAAAATAGCTTGACTATAAATATTCCTTTTTTTTTTTTGAAACTTACATGTCATCAGGAAAAGTAGAATTTAACTTGTGTTTTTCATTGAAGAGTGTATTACAGGTTGTTGTGAGGTAGTCACATGGAATATTATTACTTAGCTGTTTTTTGGCGAATATCACTTTTATGTTGGTACCACTGTATTGTGTTTTTGTCTCCTGCCAGCTTGTACAGGCTTTACTGGAGAAACATGTTTCTTCTCTGCGAGCACATGAAACCTGGGGAGACTCCATTCTTGGCATGGGACTGTGGCCAGATTCTGTGCCCTCAGCTCTCTTTGCTACTGAAGATTCTCACCTGTCCACAGTCCGAAGTGATGGACAGATCTTAGCATATTGTCTCAACAGGATGAGCATGAAAACCAGCAGCTGGACAAGGTCAGTGGAGCCTTCAGCTTGTGTCTCTGGTTTCTTGGCTGGTTTTTGTTTTTGCTGGAAATGGTCAGGACACAATATATTTAACTGGAGCATTCTGTGACCATTTATTATGCAGCTGTCATAGTTTTATTGTTCATTGTGATATCGCTCACTATTTATTATTTATTAGGTGTGTTTTACCTTTCTTCCTCTGTGGGAGACTCACCTTTTCTCTCTTACCTTTGATCCAATATTTGTGAAAGGGGTTTTCTCAGTTATTTGGAATGTGAAATAAAAGGTTATTCTAGTACTGAGTTTGTTCATTTAAATGAATTTCAGGAGTCAGCCTCTTACCTTGCAAGACTTAGAGAAAATTATGCAGTCCTCCAGCCCTGAGAACCTGAAATTCAATGCAGTCGAAGTGAATACTTACTGGATCGATGAACCAGATGTTTTGGCCATGGCTGTTAAATTGCTCATAGAAAGAGCAACCAACCAGGATTGGATGCTCAGAGTTAAATGGCTTTATCATTTAGCCAAGAATATACCGCAGGGGCTTGGTGAGTAGAACAGCTTAATTTGTCCAGTGATGTGATTTATATACATTGATGCTATTTAAGTGCCTCAGCAGCTGTGTTAATCTGTGACTACACTGTTAAAATTACAGTTGGGAGATCTCCTAGGAAGAAATTTGTGGCCTAGCATTACTGTTGAGGAGCAAGTCTGCCTATAGATGTGTCACAAGATAAACTTTTGTTTCCATGTTATCCTTAGCATTTCAGGACATATTCACCTTCCTAACAAATTCAAAAGGAAAGCATACTGTATTATTTTACTTTTTAGTTTTGAACATCTGCTTTTTGTGCTGTACTGCTGCTGCAGAACCATTCTATCTGGGAAAGGTATTAGTTTTGATAAATGCATTTCTTCTAAAAGTATATAAGATTCTAATCTTATTTTAGTTCCAGTGCTCCATGTTGTCCCACTTGGAGTTGTCCCTTGGTATCTGTGGGGGATTGATACAAGGACTCTCCCTCCCCCACCCACCCAGGGACACCAACATACGTGGACGCTAAGGCCCCCTATATGAAATGGGATAGTATTTTCATATACCCTACACACATCCCCCTGTATGCATTAAGTCATCTCTGGATTACTTATAATACCTAATACAATGTAAATGCTATGTAAATAGTTGTAGTATGTTGTTTCAAAATTTATATTATTTTTGTTGTATTTTTATTTTTTGTTTTTTTTTTTAAATTTTTGAATATTTTTGATCTGTAGTTGGTTGAATTCCACAGATGTGGAACCCTCAGATATGGAGAGCTACCTGTACTTTCTTTGTAGTTCTTTCATTTTAAGAGAGGACAAAGCAACAATAACAACATTGCTTGAATTGTAAAGTACGGAACATGGAATTTGTTGGTGGATATTAAGTAATTGAGTTTACATGAGCCTTTCTACTTCATGAGAATTTGTCGATAAACCAATGGATATTTATAATATTTTGTAACACATGTGGTCATCTGTCTAAATATGTGTAGAGAATTTTTATAAATATTTTTGTCTCTGTTGTCCTATATCATAGCCACTAGCCAGCCACAGAGAGCGACTAAAATGTAAATGTAGATTTAAAAAAATCAAAAATCCAGTCCTTTAGTTGCACTGGCCACATTTCAAGTCCTCATATATAACTAGTGGTTATTCTATGCAGCTGTAGAACATTTTCATCACTGCAGAATGTTCAGTTGGATAGCACTGCCTTAGAGTCTAACACTGGTTTCTCCTTCCTCCACAGAGTCCATACAGATTCATTTGGAAGCCAGTGCTGCATCTCTCAGGAATTTTTACTCACATTCCCTCTCAGGTGCAGTCAGTAATGTTTTCAAAATATTACAACCAAATACGACAGGTATGCGCTTTTGATTTCTAGCTCTCAGCACTGTTTTGGAAACTTATCTTTTGAGTTTATGGGGAAAAGAGGTCTCAACATAACAGTAGTTTTTAGAAGACTCATGATATGCAGAAGCAAATTTTCCCTCTTTTTTTTTTTTTTTTTTTTTTTTTTAAAACACATTTCCCCCCCCCCCCCCCCCCCCGCCCAATGGGACAGGGTCTCACTAAGTTGCCCTGGTCTCCAATGATCGTCTTGCTTTGGCCTCCCAAAGTGCTGGGACTAGAGGCTTGAGCCACCATGCCTGGCCTGAAACTATCTATTTATCTTCCAGCTTCTGAAGGAGGCTGATGATACGCCATGGAGTGAAAAGAATCTAGGAGTTGGAACACTGGGCCATGGTACCAACTCTGCCACAAACTGGCTTGGTAGATTTTTGGCTCATCATTTACTGTTTCTGCCTGTGTTTAGAAACTAGGGGAATTAAGCTCTTATTTCTCTGAGGTCCCTTCCACCCTTAACTTTGTGTTGTCTACCAGTATTGTTAGTAGGAAGAGTTTCAAACCATGAGATATTTGACTTACAGGAAAGTTAAACAGGGTCGTTTAATTTAAGAAAATGTAAAACTTTAATGATAGATGCGGTGGCTTGTACCTGTGGTCCAGCTACTTGGGAAGTTGAGATAGGAGGATTGCTTAAGTCCAGGAGTTTGAGGCTGCAGTGAGCTGTGATAGTGCCACTGACTGCATTCTAGCCTGGGCAACAGAGCCAGACTGTGTCTCTGAGAAAGCTTTGATGACAAAGTTATAAAACCATAGTGATGACAGAAATAGACATCTAAGATATCTGATCAAAGGAAGTATTCAAGATTTATTTTTTTAAAATAAGGAGTGAGAGAATAAACATTTCCTAGAACAGTGTAATATTAACTTGATTGACACAAGCATTAATTAGGAAAATGGGCATTTTCACAACACCAGATTTAAAATTTTCTACCTCCATCTTCATTTGATGATGATCAAAATATACCACTGGCCATTTGGTTTAGAAAAAAATATACATGATACTTTTGTGTTAAATAATTCCTTTATGTGCACTAAAGATCATGGAGTGAATGGGAAGAAATCAAACAATAGAGAAAAATATTTTGCTAGTCAAGTTGTGGCTGAACTAAGTCATGGCTTTCCACTATGAGAGGATTGTAACTTTTACAAACACAGTTCTACAGTAGCAGCTTTCATTTTCAGCAGGCATCACTTGTCTGTTGGAACACATTAACTCTAACTGTCCTTTTCTGTTTTGTAACCTTTTTATCTTACTGAGTGTTGGAATATGGGTGCCCTCCTTAATGTACCTGCTGTTCACAGTATGTTCTGGGTAGTCTGGGTAGTCTACTATATGGTGGATGCTTTTAAAACTTAAAGTGCTCCACTGAACCGTCCTGACAGCCACCTTCAACTTAATATTACCCTTTTTGTGTCTTGCCTCCCTTCCTTGGGTTTTCACAACTTCTGGAGAGTGTCAGTCTCCTCCTGCTGCTTCACAGAAGTTGTGTCAGATGTGAGCCAGAGGATTGTGGGGCAGCAGCAGCCACAGCAGCAGGCACACTCTGATTATAGAGAAATTGTTTTTAAGTTTAAAAAAATTGCCTTGTTTTCTTAATGAAAACAGATAGGTGTATTCATTCATTTTCTGCCATGTACGTAATTTTTTTTTTAAGCTAATGGTGACCACTGTGTAATTTAGCCCGTGGATTAGTGTGATATCAGGAAGTGAATTCATTGGTTGGAATGTTGTGTTCTAGTAGGGATTACCTTTATATCCTGCATTGGGATGAACTTTCAGTACATACAGATACTTTGCATTTGGAAAAGAAAGAGTGTAAAAGCTATTAAACCCTGCTGTTCTAGTATTATGGGATGAAACTCATGGTGTTTACTGGTTCAACCTCTTCCCCATCAGGATTCAATGTGCTCAAAGTAAAGCAATAAAAATATTCAACTGAAACTTCCCAGGCAAGGAATTTACCTCCAATATTTCTGATTTTTGTTTTGTTGTTTTTAAACTAGATGAATTTGTGATCCCTCTGGACCCCCGATGGAATATGCAGGCTCTGGACATGATTAGAAATTTGATGGACTTTGACCCACAAACGGACCAGCCTGACCAGCTCTTTGCCCTTTTAGAATCAGCTGCAAACAAGTAAGTGAAACCTGCTGCTCTGGGCACTGTTTGCCTCACTGGCTTCTCAGACTATACCTTTCCTAAGAATCTGTCAAATAGCTTATGTGTGTTGAATTTTGTGAACCTGAGAAGTTGTGGGGTGTTGGACATGATTGCCTTTATCGTATGATAATCATATTTCTACTGTTTTCTGTTTTTGTTTTGCTTTTGAGATAGGGTCTAGCTCTGTCACTGAGGCTGGAGTGCAGTGGCGTAATCTTGGATCACTGCAACTTCTGCCTCCTGGGCTTAAGCCATCCTCCCACCTCAGCCTCCCAAGTAGCTGGGACTAGAGGTACACATCACCACCACACCTGGCTAATTTTTGTACTTTTTTGTAGAGACAAGGTTTTGCCATGTTGCCCAGACTGGTCTTCTGAGCTCAAGTGATCCACCTGCCTCATTCTCCCAAAGTGCCGGGATTATAGGTGTGAGCCACTGTGCCCAGCCTGGTTTTTGTTTAATTCCTAGCAGCTCCTCCCATTTTCACCTACTTGTTTTTACTTGTCTCTTCCTCAGCCATCTCTCTGTCCACATCATTTCCTGTCCTCAAATGTTGGAGACATAATAACACCTCCATACTTATGTACACACTCACATATGAATTTACGTAATTTTCTTTTTCTTTTTTTTTTTTTTTGAGACGGAGTCTCGCGCTGTGTCACCCAGGCTGGAGTGCAGTGGCGCGATCTCGGCTCACTGCAAGCTCCGCCTCCCAGGTTCAGGCCATTCTCCTGCCTCAGCCTCCAAGTAGCTGGGACTACAGGCGCCCGCCACCACGCCCGGCTAGTTTTTCGTATTTTTAGTAGAGACGGGGTTTCACCATGTTAGCCAGGATGGTCTCGATCTCCTGACCTCGTGATCCGCCCGCCTCGGCCTCCCAAAGTGCTGGGATTACAGGCTTGAGCCACCGCGCCCGGCCGAATTTACGTAATTTTCAAAGTGAATCCACGAGTATAGTGTGTACCTCAGAGGTTGCCTTGCAAGCTACCAGCCCCTACTCCGCTACTCCCCCAACTCCTCCATTTCTACCATGGCCACTTTGAAGAGTTCACAGTGCAGTTTGTCAGATTGTGGCAGACCAAGGCCTGGCAGTCTGCCTAGACCCAACTTTCTCCATCCATCGATTTTCTTTCCTTTCACCTTAGTAGTTGCCACTTTCATCTCCCATCTCTTTAGTCCAAGATTTGCAGATGCAGGAGAGGAATGGCAGGATGAAGGACCCTGATGTTCCAGATGTGCCAGCAAATAGAGGATATGATTGAAAATGTTATTAACCGATAACTATTTGTTATGTTTTTTGAATCTCATTCTAGGACAATCATATATCTTGATCGGGAAAAACGGGTTTTTACTGAAGCAAATTTGGTTTCTGTTGGTAGCAAAAAGCTAAGAGATAGTGTTTTGAGAATGTCCTTTGAATTCCATCAAGGTAAGAACCTTTTGTGTTCTCTAATTAAGTATCTTATTGCATAATGTTGCTGAAGTTGAGGCATATTCAGCAGCTGCTGTTGTTTACTGGTTCCTTTTAATCTGCTGACCTGATTTTAAACATGTCCCCTTACTCAATAGTAATGGCTAACATTTACTCAGCACTTACTTTGTGCCAGGTGCTTAGCTAAATGCTTTTTATGTGTCCTTGATCTCATTTACTTTTTATAGCCACCTGTGATATACATCCCCATGTTATTAGTGAGGACAGGGAGACATGGAGATGCTCAAGGTCACATCTTTAGCAGGTAACAGAGCCACTTGAAAACTAGGTCTGTCGGCTGAAAAAGTGCATATTCATAAGCATTTATTATAGAAGGGAGCATTTCTCCCATCTTTATTTTTTGTTAATTGAAAAGATAGTTGTGCTTGTTGGAAAAAATTCAAACTATTAAAGTATAAAAATTGAAAAAGTTGATCTTTACATCAGCTAGTGTTAGTAATAGTTTCATTTATATTTTCTCATATCTATTGGTGTTAACTATCCATCTAAACATAAGTACTTAGTTTTCATTTTATACTTAAATACTTGTATAAAATATACATTTTTTTCTTTATAATATGCATTTTTCAGTGAGACATTATTTACATCTGTAGGTATACATGCCTCATTTGCCAAGTTTAATAATACAGATTGAACATCCCTAATATGAAAATTTTGAAATCTGAAATGCTCCAAAATTGGGAACTTTTTGAGCACTGACATGATGCCACAAATGGAAAATTTTATACCTGACCTCATATGATGAGCCATGGTCAAAATACAGTCCAAACTTTGTTTCATGCATAAAATTATTAAAAATATTGTAAAATAGAAAGTTTGGACTATGTATATCCCCAAGATACCTCATTATGTATATGCAAAGATTCCAAAATCAAAAAAAAAAAAATTCAAAACCTGAAAGACTTCTGATTCTTAGCATTTCAGATAAGAGACACACAACCTGTAGTAGGCAAAGAATTTGCTTTTGCTCTTTCAAAATTGACCTTTGTACTGGGAATAACATTTAAGTTGTAGATTACAATTTATTTGGAAAATGTCTAGAGATTATTTTAAATCTGATGAAATGTTCTCATTTATGTTGACTCTCAGATCCAGAGAGCTATCACACTCTGCCCCATGAAATTGTGGTCAATCTTGCTGCTTTTTTTGAACTTTGTGATGCACTAGTCCTGCTCTGGGTACAGTCTTCCCAGGGAATGGTGTCTGATGCCATTGTATATGAGGTAAGGAACTGCACCTTGTTTTATTTTAAACAACAAAATTTATGTTTCTTGGTATAAAGATTCTTAGGGCTAAGACTAAGTTCAGTGTTGATATATGCCCAATGTTATTTAATAAATTTATTCTTAACAGTTTTAAATATACCTATACACATATTTAAAATCTATCGGGGTATAATTTACATATTATAAACAGCATGTATTTAAAATGTGTAAGTTTTGACATGTATACACCTGTGAAACCATTATCACAGTCAAGATGATGAACATATCCATTACCCCAAAAAGTTTCCTCATTCCCTTTTTGTATTTTCTTCTTTCCTGGTCCCACCCACAACCAGGTAGCTGTTGATCTGCTCTCTGTTACTGTGGATCAGTTTTATTTTCTATAGGTGGAATTATGCAGTGTATATACGTTTTTGTTTATCTTCTTTCACACAGCATTGTGATTTGGAGATGCATCCACGTGGTTTCATGTATCAGTCGTTCATTCCTCTTTATTGCTGAGTAGTATTCCATTGCATGGATCTACTACAGTTTTTTATTTGTTCACCTGTGTTAGATTGTAACAGTTATTTTTTAATCCACTTAAGTCCTCTTAGACATTATTGTTACATGTGGGTTACATGGAGTTTTTAATCCAGATTATTCTAGTAAGTCTAGTAAAGTAGAGCAGCCAGTCTTAAACTTTTTGATCTCTGCCTCTGTACTCTTAAAGGTTCTCAGAAACCTCAAAGATGTTACATCTGTCAGTTTTTACATATTAAGAACTAAATCTGAAAAATATTTAAAAACCCATAAATTTGCTTCAAAATACAGTAGCAAAGAATTTCATGTTAATATGAATAACTTATTTTCAATAAAAAATAGCAGTTTCTAAAATAAAAATTGAGAAACGTGGAACTGTTTTACATTCCTGCAAGTCTCTGTATGTCTGGCTTGTGAGAAGATGGATTCTTATAGTATGTTGTTTGGGATAAAGTTTATGAAGAAAAACTGGCCTCCTATAGTTAGGAGGTTGGAAAGGGGAGGAGTATTTTAGTAACCATTTCATATAATTTCAAATATTTTTATTTGATGGCTCACCAAAAACGACAAATAGTTTTGTAAGGGTTATTAGCAATGGAGAATCTGAGCAAATAATCAGTGAACTTCTCGTGTTAAAATTCACTGTCCACGGCCAGGTGTGGTGGCTCACACCTGTAACCCCAGCACTTTGGGAGGCTGAGGCAGGCAAATCACGAGGTCAGGAGATTGAGACCATCCTGGCTAACATGGTGAAACCCCGTCTCTACTAAAAATACAAAAAATTAGCCAGGCATGGTGGCGGGCACCTGTAGTCCCAGCTACTCGGGAGGCAGGAGAATTGCTTGAACCCAGGAGGCAGAGGTTGCAGTGACTCGAGATCGTGCATTGCACTCCAGCCTGGGGGACAGAGCAATACTCTGTCTAAAAAAAAAAAAGAAAAATCACTGGCCTAGTTTGCACCTTGGATGGACTTTGACCCTGCATTAGTTTATAGCGTGTGCATTGGTAACTTGGAAAATTTGTTCACTGAGTTGGCACATTTCATTCTTCAATATAAATAAATAAAAAGTCATGCTTGTGAAAAATCACAAATCTCATCAGAAAAATCGTTACCAGGAAGTCGTCAAACTCTGTTTTCCAGATTTTTTTTTTTTTTTTGAGACAGAGTCTTGCTCTGTCCCCCATGCTGGAATGCAATGGCATGATCTCAGCTCATTGCCCTCCTCTGCCTCTTAGGTTCAAGCGATTCTCCTGCCTCAGCCTCCCGAGTAGCTGGGACTACAGACACGCACCACCACATCTGGGTAGTTTTTGTATTTTTAGTGAAGACGGGGCTTCACCATGTTTATCAGGCTGGTCTTGAACTCCTGACCTCAGGTGATCCACCTGCGTCAGCCTCCGTAAATGCTTGGATTATAGGCGTGATCCACTGTTCCCGGCCAGTTTTCCAGAATGCTAAGTTTTGCTTAAAAGCTCAGATTTTATCATGGCAACACATATTCTCAATCGCTTTTTTGAGATGGAGTTTCACTCTTGCCCAGGCTGGAGTGCAGTGGTGCTATCTTGGCTCACTGTGACCTCTACCTGCTGGTTTCAAGTGATTCGCCTGCTTCAGCCTCCTGAGTAGCTGGGATTACAGGCTCGTGCCACCACACTCAGCTAATTTTTTGTATTTTTAGTGGAGATAGGGTTTCACCATGTTGACCAGGCTAGTCTGGATCTCCTTACCTCAGATGATCGGCCTGCCTCAGCCTCCTAAAATGCTAGCATTACAGGCGTGAACCACCGCGCCTGGCCTCTCAATTGTTTTTCTTGAAGTGACAGGTTCACATCATTGATTTTCAATGCAGTGTCTGTCAGATAGTCATAATTTGCCTGTCAGTCCTTCTTTTTTTGTACCATTAGTGTAAATGTCATCATAGTGAAAATGACAAATAGCATGATGTTATGAAAATAGTTTTGACTTCATGGAACCACTGTAGGAAATCACTAATCTAGAAACAATGTTACTGTAAAACTACATTATTCAAAGAGCCATGTTGGAGACTCATATTACCTGATTTGCATTGCAACCCTGTATTAAACAAAACCATATGGTATTGTCTAAGGATAGAAATTTAGACCAATAAAACAAAATAGAGGATTCACAGATAGACCCCACCCCCCTTCCCACACATGATCAGTTATTTTTGTTTTGTTTTTTTGTTAAATATGCAAAGGTAATTTAATGGCAAAAAATGGTCTATTCAGTAAAGGGTGGCGGAAGAATTAGATGTCCATATAAAGTAAAATGAGCCTGGTTGGGCATGGCGGCTCATGTCTGTAATCCCAAGTACTTTGGGAGGCCAAGGTGGGTGGATCACCTGAGGTCAGGAGTTCGAGACCAGGCTGGCTAACATGGTGAAACCCCGTCTCTACTAAAAATACAAAAAAATTAGCTGGGTATGGTGGCAGGCACCTGTAATCCCAGCTACTTGGGTGACTGAGGCAGGAGAATGACTTGAACCTGGGAGGCGGAGATTGCAGTAAGCTGAGATTGTGCCATTGCGCTCCAGCCTGGGCAATGGAGCAAGACACAGTCTCAAAAAAAAAAAAAAAAGGCATTTACCCCTACCTCACATTATATGTAGTTACCTCAACATGGATGAAACCTTTAAAAATAGAACTGACACTATGAACTGGCTAAAAGAAAACATAGAAGAAGATCTTTACAATCTAAGTATAGGCAAAGAGTTTTTAGGATTCTTTCTAAATGAAAAAAAAAATTGGTAAAATTGATTTCATCAAAATTTAAAACTTCTATTCTTCATAGATACCTTTATGACCATACTGTGAGGAAATGAATATACTGGGAAAAACTGCTAACAAAACATATAAATTCCATAAACTAGCTATAATACAACCCAGTTTTTAAAATGAGCAAGACATCTGAATAGAGCATCTTCTCGCAAGTTATATGAATGACCAGTAAGAAGTTTAAAAATTGCAATGTCATCAGTTATCAAAGAAATGTAACTTGAAACCACAGTGAGGTGTACCATCCACCAGAATATAATTAAAATTAAAACTAAAGTTAAAATCATTAACAGCAAGTATTGGCAAAGAAATGGAACAACTGAAACTCTTCTGCACTTCTGGTCAGAGTACAAAATGGTACAGCTGCTTTGGAATACAGTTAGTAGTTTCTTGTAAAATGACCTATACTTTGACCCAACAATTCCATTTTGTCTAATAACTTATGCTATAAGCATAAATACTAAGAGAAAAGATTTTAGCCTCCTCTGTCTGCCTTAATGTTCCTACATATATTCCAGTCCAGTCTTAGACTTTTCGTTTATGCAAGTTGAGCATTGATTAGCAGTTATAGTCTGTGTTGTGTGTCTTTTCCCAGGAGATGCTGCTGAGCAGTCTTGGTTCACTTTGTTTTTATATTTTCTTCTTTTTTTAGTCTTTCCTCATGCCATCTTATCTAAGAGACTTTGTTTTTAGATCTTAGGTTCTCTGCGGTGGCGGGACCGGTTTTGGACTATAGCCGACACAGTAAAAGTAGATGCCCCAGGTCTGGCCCTTCTTGCACTCCATTGGCACTGGGTTTTAAAACATCTGGTCCACCAGATCCCCCAACTTCTGATGAATTATGAAGACAAGTAAGATTCATATTTAGAGTAATAATGTCAATGATTATAGACAGATGATGTTAAGGATAAGATTTGGAACCAAAACTGCTTCTTCTTGCTTTATTTTGGTTTATTCCCTTGGCATATTGGTAAATGTACAATTAAAAAAAACAAGGAAGGAAAATATTAATTGCTTCTCTTACTGTCTAGCATTTCCCCCTTTCTTTATTTCCCCTCTGCCCTTGTTCTCCTTTAGATACTACAAAGAAGTTCAGACTGTCTCAGAACATATTCAGAATTGTCTGGGGAGCCAGACTGGTGGCTTCGCTGGTGTAAAGAAGTTGCAGAAGTTCCTGGGACGACCGTTTCCTTTTAAGGTATACCTGGAAGCATTTAGTAAATAAAAAGAAATTGACTATTTCTTCTGAAGTCCTTCTGGAACTTGGGAACTGACCCTGTATAAGATTAATCCTTGTCTTCAAAGCCTAACTCTTACAGTTTTCCCTTGGCATCTGGGGGTGATTGGTTCCAGGATTCTCCTTGGATACAGACATCCAGGAAAGCCCAAGACTCTTATATAAAATGGCGTTGCGTGTGTATATAACTTATGTACACTTTATATTATCTCTGAATTACAGTACCTCATACAATGTAAATGCTGTGTAAATAGTGATTATACTGGATTGCTTAGGTAATAATGACAAGATAAAAAAGTCCTTACGTGTTCAGTACAGACGCAACCATCCATTTTTCCCCCTGAATGTTTTTTTTTTGAGACGGAGTCTCGCTCTGCTGCCCAGGCTGTAGTGCAGTGGCGCGATCTCGGCTCACTGCATGCTCCGCCTCCCGGGTTCACGCCACTCTCCTGCCTCAGCCTTCCGAGTAGCTGGGACCACAGGCGCCCGCCACCACTACTGGCTAATTTTTTGTATTTTTTTTTTTAGTAGAGATGGGGTTTCACCGTGTTAGTCAAGATGGTAGTCAGGATGGTCTTGATCTCCTGACCTCCTGATCCGCGCGCCTTGGCCTCCCAGAGTGCTGGGATTACAGACGTGAACCACTGCACCCCGCCTCCCCCTGAATATTTTTGACCCACGATTGGTTGAACTGATGCGGAACCTGCAGATAACAAGAGGGCAGGCTCTATCCCATGAATCCTGTTTAGTAATTTGCTACATATTATCATCTTACTTATTCCTGAGACCCTTAAGGCTGGGTAGACAGTTAACTTTATTACTACTGTAAAATCTCTTGACAGCAACAGGAATAAACAAGTCCTTTGTTTTCTGGAAACATTAAGAATATATCATAAGTTTATTCTGAGACCTGTATAGGCTACTAAAGAAAACCACATTTGTGTTCTATAGTATGCTCTTGTGGGTTTTGTTGTTTCAGGACAAGCTGGTGGTGGAGTGTTTTTCACAACTGAAGGTCCTTAACAAAGTCCTTGCCATCAGGGAGCAGATGCCTGCCCTTGGGGAGAATGGATGGCAGGAAGACCTTAATCGTCTCCAAGTGGTTGCTTCTCAATGGACATTAAAGAAAAGTCTCCTGCAAGCCTGGGGATTGATCCTCAGAGCTAATATTTTGGAAGATGTCAACCTAGGTAAAATATTCTAGCACTTGGCTAGCTGATAGATGCTCTGAAAATATCCTCTTGCTGGTAGCTAATAAGTTTTCCCTTAGATTTTTCTTTTCTGGGTAATGTGAGGGGTAAAGTATATATACCTTTAAATAAGTGTCAGGCATAGGGCTACACTTCACATATATTTTTAATTCCATCAGTAGAATCATGTGGGTATTAATACCATTTCACAGATGAGAATCTCAAAACTCAGGTTAAGGAACTTAACTCTGGTTAGCTGAAGTTAAGCTTGCAGTCACCTAGCAGGTTGTTGAGAATCTAGAGGCTGTACTCTTGACCACTGTGCTGTAATACAACATTTGTCTCTTTGTCCAGATGAGTTGAAGAATTTTGTGCATGCTCACTGTTTAGAACTGAAAGCCAAAGGACTCTCACTTGGTTTTCTGGAGAAAAAGCATGGTGAAGCTTCCTCCCTGTCCCATCCAGACTTGACCTCTGTAATCCACCTCACCAGGAGTGTTCAATTGTGGCCTGCAATGGAGTACCTGGCTATGCTTTGGCAGTACAAAGTGACAGCTGATTTTATGGCACAAGCTTGTCTCAGAAGGTAAACCATGCGGGAACTTTTTTTCTTGATTATTCTGTGTATCCTATACCCATAAACAAACCACAGACTTGATGGGGATGGTTGCTGAAGCAGAGGGAAGTGATTTGCCATTTTGGAAAGCCAAAATTTATTGAAGGTTTTTTACTAGTTTTGATTCTACTTTAAAAGTCACTGGGAAGTTTATCAGTAGAGTTGTTCATTTTTAGATAAATGTACTGTAAGTTTTATGTTACACTTTCCCTAATGTAGCAGCTTTCCAGCAGTTCATTCATAGTCCATACTCCACCCTCTCCCTCTTTATTTTTGGAACAGATGCAGCAAAAATCAACAACCCCAGATAAATGAGGAGATAAGTCATCTCATCTCATTTTGTCTTTATCACACACCAGTTGCACCTCAAGAGCTTCGAGATCTGTGGTCCTTGCTGCATCATCAGAAGGTAAAAATCACAATGAGACATAAGCCTCCTTTACACTATGAGTTGATTAGATTTTCTGTGACAAACTGGTTGCACAACATTTTATTTATTCTCAAAATTCCATGTTGGAAACCTCAGGTTTTTTTGAATTGCCTCTTAAAGGGAAGAATTTTAAATATTCTTTCGTAGTAATTATGAGGGTATATTACAACTCTTATCACAGGAGTATTCATTTGGTTTCCATTTAACTGAGATGAAAATATTTGCTTCTTAAAATTTCCCAATTGCTCAAAAATATATTGTGAGAATATTTTCTACTCTTCCTCCCTAATAAATTGAATGTGAATACTGGTACACTCTGGTTAATAGAATTTCATTAGTACAGCTTTAAATAAAACTGTAAACATGTCACATTCCTTGACCAAGATGACCGGGGTGGCAGAGAAACAGAAAATGTGGATTATTATTTTTAAACTTATGATAGTTTTAGATGGGTCTTAGAAGAAAGAGGACCTCATAACTTGATTTATGGAGTCTTTCTCAAATATTCTCTCTCACCTAATTATTCCTTTATTTCTAGGTGTCTCCTGAAGAAATTACATCTTTGTGGTCCGAGTTATTTAATTCCATGTTTATGTCTTTCTGGAACAGTACTGTGACCACAAATCCAGAGTACTGGCTAATGTGGAACCCTTTGCCTGGTATGCAGCAGAGGGAGGCACCCAAGTCTGCTTTGGACTCCACATTGAAGGTTTGTTGGTCTAATAAAAAATGTTTGATAGTGGCAAAAGAGTTTCTGAATGGATCTATCAATAAACATTTATTCCTAGCATAGAGTAGTAACTAAATAGTTGATTACAACACTTTATTTTCTGCAGGATGTTAAATAAGTGTACTGTCAGTAAAAGTATACCGTGTTAAATAATTTGTGAAATTCTGAGATAAGTCAAAAAAGGTTTTATTGAAAAAGTCTGTATTTTTTCAAATTAAAACATTTTCCCTCTGTAAAAACATTTAAACAGTACAGATATATGTATATATAATATATAATTCACTAGAAATATCCACTCTGCTCTATATCCTTCTGTTTATATATATTTTTATATTAAATATGTAAACAAAAATAAGTACACATATATGTAATAGAAACGTGTCATTCCAGCTTATTTTTAAAAGTTATTCCATTGTATCAATGTGCTTGAATTTATTTTAATCACTTATTGATAAAATGTTAAGTTTCTTGCATTTTCTCCCTCTTCCTATAATAAGCATGCCACATTGACTCCTAGTATATGTCTTTGTTCACTTGTTGGAGCATTTCTGTGCATAAGTTATTAGAATTAGAATTGAATCCTTGGTCACAGTGTCTACACGTTAAAAACACAATTATGGTTATTATTAGACTGGAGATGTGGTTTTTGCTTTTCACTTTTTTAAATATGTGAAGAGCCAGTGAAAAGGGAAGTCCTGAAGTCCTAGATGACCACAGTGAGGTTAAGTTTCCTTTAACATAGAGATGAGGACCTGTTCTTCATCTGCTTGCCACACTAGGTGTTATAAACATTTCCAGTTGTTTCTGTCATAGAGTTAAAAAGAACTCATTTGCACTTCTTTGTTAAGTGTGAAAATTTAACATATTTTCACATGTTTATTGATCCCCTTTAGTTCTTCTCTGAATTTTCCAGTAATACTTGTGCTTTTTAAAAAAAAAAAAAAAATTGTGTTCGTCGGCCGCTGTAGCTCACACCTGTAATCCCAGCACTTTGGGAGGCTGAGGCGGGTGGATCATTTGAGGTTGGAGTTCAAGACCAGCCTGGCCAACATGGTGAAACCCTGTCTCTACTGAAAACAAAAATTAGCTGGGCGGTAGTGGTGTGCACCTGAATCCCAGCTACTTGGGAGGCTGAGGCAGGAGAATTGCTTGGGCCTGGGAGGCGGAGGTGGCAGTGAGCCGAGATCGCGCCATTGCCCTCCAGTCTGGGTGACAGAGTGAGACCCTGTCTCAAAAAAAAAAAAAGGGTTGTTCAGCATTAGTTTATTATTGAAGATCTTTTTATATATTATGGATATTAAGCCTTTGCCCAATATAGGTTGGGAAGTATATTTCTAGTTTTCTGTCGTCTCTCAAGTTTGTTTTCTTATATGTCACAAGTTTTATAATTTTTTCCCTCCAAATATGCCAGTCCCTTCTGCTTACTGACTTTAGTGTCATGCTTTTAAAAAATGTCTTGCTTCATCACCTCAAGAGTTCAAAACTATTTTCCATTATTTTCTCCTATATTTTTATTTTATGTTCAAATCTATTTCATCTGTATATGTTATTTTATGATATAGGGATGCAAATTTTTTCTTTTATGCAAACAGATCCAAAAGCGATGTGATAACACCATTTTCACTAATTCATCCTTTCCACTCTCATGTGAAATGCCTTATTGCCCCAAATGTTTTTGGATTTACTTGAACTCTATTCCATTCTTTTGCACTATCAGAATGGATTTGTTATAAAACACCTCTCAAAGCCTTTAGTGATAAACTTTGGATCCCTGAGGGTTGTATGGCATTATAGAGAGTTGACTGTCACACACATTTGGCTGTCACCCTTTGACAACCCTTTGCTGTGGACAACTATTACTGTGTCCCATTTAACAGTCTAAGGACACAGACAGTCTAAGGACATTTTATCCCTGGCTCTTAAATTTGTCTCTCACTCCTTTCCTTGCACCCTGAGTTGGCTCTCATCCACCTGCAGTGCGTCTCTTTCCCTTCTGCAAGAATGTTCTCCCTGATTCCCAGGTTTGCAGGCTTTCCTCATGCATTGCTAAAGCATCCATTGCCTATTTCCTTAAGCATGGAGTCCACTTTCATTTAAGGTATACTAACCCATTCTGTCCTTCTAGTCCAATCTCTGAGTGATGCTTTCCTGTTCCAAGCAACCTGAACTGTCTCTTTCTTTCCTCTCAGGTTCCCTAATGCTGCGTCTGGAAATTGTCTTAGTTAATTTCTAAAAGTTATTGACTCTTTTCTTGTTCTTTAGGGCCCTGGCAATCTCAATAGACCCATATTCTCTAAGTGCTGCTTTGAAGTCTTAACCAGCAGCTGGAGAGCAAGTCCCTGGGATGTGAGTGGCCTCCCCATCCTGTCCTCCTCTCACGTGACCCTAGGAGAGTGGGTTGAGAGAACCCAGCAGCTCCAGGACATCAGTTCGATGCTTTGGACTAACATGGCTATCTCTTCAGTAGCAGAATTCAGGTATTCCCTTGTCCTGGAAAGCAGACTGTAAAGTTCCTGTCTTTTCTCCAGAGCATGGAGCAAAGACCCAGTGAGAACTTCCTTCTGTAGTGGCTATTTCTGGTGTTTGAAGTGAGGGTATTTTCTGCCTGAATCAGCATGTTTTCAGGCTACCATGAGCTGGCTGGTTCGTCTGTCAGTTTTAAGCGTATTGTGATCAAGAGGGTGAACTTAGTAAACCAAATAAGACCATGTGAGAACAGAAATTCACCTCCACATATTGATGCTGCGTTCTGTGGTTATCATTTCTTGAGAGAATTATAGTGTATGAAAAGGAATGCTTTTTGATACATTGCAAACCTTTCACTGCTTTCTTATTGTCCCCACAGACGCACGGATTCCCAACTCCAGGGGCAGGTGCTGTTCCGGCACCTGGCAGGCCTAGTAGAGCTGCTACCAGAGTCCCAGCGGCAGGAGTACATGCAGAACTGTGAGCAGCTGCTGCTTGGGAGCAGCCAGGCCTTCCAGCATGTGGGCCAGACACTTGGGGACCTGGCTGGTCAGGAGGCGCTGCCCAAGGAACTGATCTGCCAATTGCTCACCTCCCTGCACCACCTTTTTGGTGAAGGGGAGAGTAAGAGGAGCCTGCCTGAGCCAGCCCAGCGTGGGAGCCTCTGGGTGAGCCTTGGCTTGCTCCAAATTCAGACATGGCTTCCCCAGGCACGCTTTGACCCTGCGGTGAAGAGGGAGTACAAGCTCAATTATGCCAAGGAAGAGGTATGGAAGACAAGAGTTTGGAGCATGGGCTCATTCACTGACGTGCTGGGTTTGCTTATTGTATTACTCCTTTTATTCCCTCTTGGGTGCTCAGATCATCAGAAGCATGATATTGCATAAGCTGCCTTGTGACTTCCCACGAGGCTGTTTGAGAGACTGTATTTTCCCCTTTGAGAGTTCCCCTGACTATACTCAGGCTCTGGGAGGAGCCCTTCCTAAGGTTCTGAGGTCTGTGCCAATAGGTGCAATGGGCAGAGGGCAGGTAGAAAACCCGAGCCATTGTCAGAAATAGTGGCATCTCTCACTGTCTCTGGACTCTCTCTACCTGAGCTCCGTTTTGGGTATTTGGGTTTTTGTTTCGGTTTGTTTGTTTGTTTGTTTTTGAAACGGAGCCTGGCTTTGTCGTCCAGGCAGGAGTGCAGTGGCACGATCTCGGCTCACTGTAACCTTCGCCTCCTGGGTTCAAGCAATTCTCTGCTTCAGCCTTCCGAGTAGCTGGGATTACAAGAACCTGCCACCACGCCTGGCTAATTTTTGTATTTTTAGTAGGGACGAGGTTTCACCATCTTGGCCAGGCTGGTCTTGAACTCCTGACCTCAAGTGATCCACCTGCCTTGGCCTCCCAAAGTGGTGGGATTACAGGCGTGAGCTACCATGCCTGTGCTCTGTGAGAGACACTTTGTGCTCTTGTGAAATTTGAGGAGGTTCTACGAGGTCTTGGGAAGCTAATCATCAAGTGCTCAGGAGGAAAGGAGCTGGATTTGGATATTTCTTTAGATAGAATATAGTATCCCTGTGTCCTAGGAATTTTGAACTTATTGGTGCTTGCTATCCAAAACTCAAGAATCAAGTAGAGGCTAGATGTGGTGGCCTCACCCTGTAATCGCAGCACTTTGAGGGGCTGAAGTGGGAGGAGCACTTGAGCCCAGGAGTTTGAGACTAACTGGGCAACAACATAGTAAGATCCCTGTCTACAAAAAAAGCAAAACAAAAAAAGCTGGGTGTGGTGGCATGTGTTTGTAGTACTAGCTACTCCCGAGGCTAAAGCAGGATGATCACTTGAGCCTGGGCGGTGGGGGGTCAAGGGTTTGGTGAGCCATGATTGCACCACTGCACTCCATCTGGGCTACAGGCTGAGAACCTGTCTTAAAAAAGAATCAAGTTGATTTGGGTAATGTGGTATCTCTTGCTATTTGAAGTTTTGAACCAAGTTCAGGAACTAAATACATTAAGATAATGGTACGTTAGTACATATTTTGAAGAAGGAAAATTATATTAGTTGGAGTGAAGGCTAAGCTCTTATAGCAGAGAGACTGAAAAATTCAGTGGTGTAAATAAGATTGTTTCTTTCCCCTCACAACTCTGATGTGAATGGTCTAGATTAATGGAGCAGAGCCACCTCTCCTTGGGTCATTCAGGAACCCAGATTCCTTCCATCTTGTTCCTCTACATGTCCCCAGAACATTGTCCTTATGTGCATGGTCATAGCTGGGACACAGTTGACTAGTTTCTCTCTTTTCCATTAGTTACACCAACTGCAGTGTGAATGGAAGACCCGGAACCTGTCATCCCAGCTGCAGACTGGAAGAGACCTGGAAGATGAAGTCGTTGTCAGCTACTCTCATCCTCACGTCAGGTAACACAGCAAAGTGATTATTTGTTTCGGGGATTATTGACTGTCCTTTTGATGGAGTTGACCTTTGCAATGTAATTATGGTGTGAGTAGAAGTGATAATACACACCTCTAAACTACATTAGTAATTAGATCCCAAAGCCTTGTTTATAGTCAGGAAAAATATATGCCTTGTGAAAGGAGGGGAGGGGGGCTATTCAAGGCGTGTGTTCGCATGGGACTAAGATGTTTGAAGCCAAAACTTAGTCTCAGCATAGAAGAAGTGGGGTGTGATGGTATGCACTATATTTCTCTGCTATTCTTGGCTATAGGTCTGTTACTAGGAAATACGATACGGGTTGGGGATTCCTTATCCAAAATGCCTGGGACCAGAAGTGTTTTGGATTTGGGGTTTGTTTTTTTCTTCAGATTTTAGAATATTTATACCAGTTGAGCATGCCAGGTCTGAAAATCTGGAATCCAAAATATTCTAATGAGCATTTTCTTTAAGTGTCATATTGACTGGCAGTCAAAAAGTTGGGCGCATTTTGGATATTTGGATTTGGGATGCTCAGCCTGTATAGTCTAGTAGGTTCTGAGTTCCAGTCCTACTCCTGACCTTTGGTGTTAGACGTTGGGTAGATCACTTAATGCCTTACATCTCAGTGTCCCATATCAGCATAAGAAGAATAATTGTAGTTATCTACTCCAGTGAGTCATGATGAGGCGTCAGTAAGATATGCATCTGAGCACCAGCAACATACATGACACAGTAACTGCTATGTAAATGTTATCCATTTTCATTAACTGTCGGTATTATTATCACAACTGAGATGATATTGCAAATACTATTTAGCAGCAGCTGATATTTCTTCCTTCTGTTTTCCTAGCTGAGGATCCAATCTAGATTTGCTGCTCTTCTTCTGACATAATTTGCATGTTGTGTTAATTTCCCTTTAGGCTGCTGCGCCAAAGGATGGATCGGCTGGATAATTTAACCTGTCACCTGTTGAAGAAACAGGCCTTCAGACCCCAGCTGCCTGCTTACGAGTCCCTGGTGCAGGAGATCCACCACTACGTCACTAGTATCGCCAAGGCCCCTGCCATTCAGGATCTGCTCACACGGCTCCTGCAGGCCCTCCACCTGGATGGGCCACGGTCTGCCCAAGTAGCCCACAGCCTTCTAAAGGAGGAGGCCTCTTGGCAGCAGTCACACCACCAGTTCCGGAAGCGGCTGGCAGAGGAGTATACCTTCTATCCAGATGCCGTGAGCCCACTGCAGGCATCCATATTGCAGTTACAACATGGCATGAGGCTGGTGGCCTATGAGCTCCACACCTCACTCTACAGCAGTATGGTTGGTGCAGACAGGCTGGGGACCCTGGCCACAGCCTTGCTGGCTTTCCCATCGGTGGGCCCCACCTTCCCCACTTACTATGCTCATGCAGACACTTTGTGCTCTGTGAAATCTGAGGAGGTTCTACGAGGCCTTGGGAAGCTAATCATCAAGTGCTCAGGAGGAAAGGAGCTGGAAGGCAAGGGCCAGAAAGCCTGTCCCACTCGGGAGCAGCTGCTGATGAATGCTCTCCTTTACCTGCGCTCCCATGTGTTATGCAAGGGAGAGTTGGACCAGAGGGCCCTGCAGCTCTTCAGACATGTGTGTCAGGTGAGCCATCTCTGGGAGGCCTGCCCTGCCCTCCCTCCTGCAGAGAGTCAGGTTCATAGCAGGGCAGCCTGCAGGACATTAGCATGCCTAGTAGATGCACAGGTAGTGTCGTTGGGGCGTGGGCATTCTGTGTTCTGTTCCTTCTTTTTCTCTGTTTACCTATCGTGTTTGGGGACCTTTGCCTCTCAATTTTTAAGAGATTAAAAAAAAAAAAATGAGAGCACCCTTTTTTATACACTACACATGTTTTCTCCCAGTTTGTCAGTTGTCTTTTGATTTTGTTGATGGTAATTTTGCCAGATACTTATGTCAACTTGCATTAAGATGTTCCCTTATTAATAAAAGTAATTTGTTCTCATTGTATGCAATTAAGAGAATACTAAAATTTCTCATGATCCTACCACTTAAAGCGGTATAAATGGTGCTAACATATCAGGTATCCCATTCCAGGCTTGCTTGTGTGTGTGTATATATATTAATATTTACCTGTAGCTGTATGTCTATGACACTCTAAATTTTTAAAAATTTGTTCCAGTGGCTTACAAATTTTTTTTTTTTTAGTAGCAGCAGCTTTTAAAAAATACAAATCTTAGCATAATTGACAGAAAAAAAGAGTTGCTCCAGTTGAGGTAGATTCTAATCCCCCGCCGAGCCCCTGAGACATGTCCTTAAATTGCCACAAAATGTACAACAAACCACTAATAAAGTTTATTCTATTTGATAACTCTATTTGGTTTTAAAAACTTCATGTATAGTGATTATTTTTCTGTTATTCTGTATTCTTCACCTGCTTCATATTTAGTGACTGCCAAGTATTCTATTTTATGTTTATGCCACAAGTAATTTAACTATTTTCCTATCATTGAACATTTACATTTGTATATACTTTTTAATACTTTTTACTATTTTGCCCCGCCCCCCCAAAATTAAAAAAAAAACCCAATGCCACAGTAAATAGTCTCACAGCTATATATTTGGATACAAATTTTAGAGCTCAGGATTGCTGGGACAAAGACTAAACACACTTCTTAGGCTTTACATGCAAATTACCTTCCTAGATGGTGGGTGCTTATTTCCTCAACCTCAGCAGTACTGGATGGTTCTTTAATTTACAGTTTTTGCCAGTTTAAAGATCTAAAATCTTAGAAGTGGTAGGGAATTTCAGAAGTGTCTGGTAAGACACATTCCAGTTTTGCCTGATTGGTGCCCTTTGACCACCCAGTCCCTAGTCTAAGTGTTTCTTTTCTGAACCCCTTGGCCAGCTCCTTGGGGTGCCACCCAAGTGCTGTCTGAACCACAGCACTTTCATGGCCAACCCTGAGTCGGTCCTTGTTACAAAGCACCTTTATCTCTTGACAGGAAGTTCCCATTAGCTGTACTGTGGCAAGTTTTACACCTTCAAAATTACAATGATACAGCAGGGGGGATTTAGGAAACTGGTTGCTGAGGCTATACACTTGGAAAACAAAACCCATTTGCTCCTTATTACATGGAATTTAGTTCTTGGATGTTGGCTTTTATTTGTTTTTGAGTCATGATACTTTCATTTTCACAAGAAATTAATAGCAAATCTTCCTTTTGTGAGTGCCTGAGCAAGGAAAGCTCAGCTTCTGTCTATGTGACTTTCAGGAAATCATCAATGAGTGGGATGAGCAGGAACGCATAGCCCAAGAGAAGGCTGAGCAGGAAAGCAGCCTATATAGATACAGGAGCAGGAATTCTAGGACAACCCTGAGCGAAGAGGAGGAGGAAGAACGGGAGTTCAGAAAACAGTTCCCCCTGCATGAAAAGGTAGGACAGTGGTGGCAGGGTTTGTTTTGGAATGAATTCCCTTGATGCCGTATACATTCCCTCTGATGGCTTTCTCTCTCTCTCTCTTTCTGTCTCTCTGTATGTATGTATTTTAGAGACTGGGTCTTGCTCTATCTCCCAGGCGGAGTGCAGTGGTGCAATCATAGCTCACTGCAGCCTCAAACTCCTGGGCTCAAACAATCCTCCCAAGTAGCTATGACTGCATGCGCATGCTACCACACCCTGCCAGTTTTTATATTTTTTACAGAGACAGGGTCTCAGTATTTCGCCCAGGCTGTCTCAAACTCCTGACCTCAAGTGATCCTCCCGCCTCGGCCTCCCAAAGCACAGGGATTACAGGTGTGAGCCACTGTGCCCAGCCTGTAGTCTTTTAAAATATATTTTAATACATATATTAGTCCTATTTCATTTTCTCAATCATTCTTATGTTTTTTTCTTTCTTCCTTTTAGTCTGATTAGAAGTAGATTCTGATTTTTAAAAGTTCAATTGCTCTAATGCTATTTATAGGACTTTGCAGATATTTTGGTACAGCCAACGTTAGAGGAGAACAAAGGAACTTCAGATGGGCAAGAAGAGGAAGCAGCCACAAATCCAGCTCTCCTCTCCCAGAATTCAATGCAGGCGGTAATGCTGATACACCAGCAGTTATGTCTCAACTTTGCTCGATCCCTCTGGTATCAACAGACTCTGCCGCCACATGAAGCAAAGCATTACCTCAGCCTGTTTCTGTCTTGCTATCAGACTGGGGCATCACTTGTGACACACTTCTACCCCCTGATGGGTATAGTAATTTACTTTTGTTATGCAGTTGGGAAATCAAAGCAAATGCAAATAGATGCTGTTGCTACTTCTGTAACAATCACACTCACGAATTTCCTGTTTTCGCATAATTCCTTATTGGAGTTTCCTTGGCTTAAAGAACTTAAGCTGATTCAAGAAAATTGATTTAGGATTCTGTAATAAGATGGATTTTCATGAGTGTACAAATGGGTCAAGAAAAAGATGGATTTTTATTGTTTCAATCCTTTGGGGGAAGGGATTAATAAGGATAAGAGTGTGTGTGTGTGTTTTCCTTAGCATTATTTCTGCTTTCTGTCAAATAGCGTTAGTGCTTTTCAAATGAAATAATATATACCTGGGAGCAACCAGTCTCGTGGAATATGGTTTAATAGTTGGTTCAGTGCAGTTTCCTACGTGATTTCATGGCATTATTTCATACAAGTAGGAAGGAGGCTTTAAGTTTCCTTTCTGTTTCCCTAGAATAGGTATAAAAACTGGGAATTTGGATGCAGTGAATTAACCCCTACACCATTTTGTTTATACCTAGGCAGTTTCTGACTTCCTTTGTGTATTCTAGAAACTTGAGAGCTTCAGGTAGCTACCATGGTATTAGGATTACAGTTCTCTAGGCCGGTATTGCTTTGGGGGAGAATAGCATTCATCAGTCCCCAATTAGTTCATTTTTGCTGATTATTTATTTATTTATTTTTTTGAGACAGAGTCTTGCTCTGTTGCTCAGGCTGGAGTGCAGTGGCACAATCTCAGCTCACTGCAACCTCTGCCCCCCAGGTTCAAGCAGTTCTTGTGCCTCAGCTTCCCAAGAAATTGGGATTACAGGCACAAGCCTGTCTGGTTAATGTTTGTATTTTCAATAGAAATGAGGTTTCACCATGTTGGCCAGGATGGTCTCAAACTCCTGGCCTCAAGCAATCTACCTGTCTCAGCCTCCCAAAGTGCTAGAATTACAGACATGAGCCACTGTGCCTGGCCACGTTGCTGACATCTTTTTGACATGCTGATGGATCAACTTACTGAGTTCATTGACTTTACCGTGATGTTAACTTCACAGGAGTTGAACTGAATGACCGACTCTTGGGAAGCCAACTTTTGGCCTGCACCCTCTCCCATAACACACTCTTTGGGGAGGTACCTTCAGACCTGATGGTGAAACCTGATGGGCCTTATGACTTCTACCAGCATCCCAATGTTCCAGAAGCCCGGCAGTGTCAACCTGTGCTTCAAGGTTTCTCAGAGGCTGTCAGTCACTTGCTGCGGGACTGGCCAGAACACCCAGTGCTTGAACAGGTAGGGCAGCTGTTGAGGAAGGAATGCTCACAGTACTGAATCTGCAAGGAGGATGCAGCCTCACCATTATCCCTGGGGGCACCCACTTGCACATGCATACGTATAAACAAAAGCTTAAAGAACTGCAGTTCAATGAGATGCTACTTACTAACTGTAGGATGAACATACCAGTTTTGTATTTCTCTTTTATAAATGATGTTTGGGGATTCTGTTAATTTTATTTGTTGGTTAGGAGTTGCTGACCACATAATAAAATGTTGCCATGTTGCTCTGTTTATTCAGAGGTGTTTTAAAAGTAGAGAATTGTGGGGAAACGTCTGGTCAGGACTCTCTTCAGTACCCTGTGACTTTGGATCACTGGTATTCCTACTGAGATACCCAAATCTTTATTTCTGCAGCTCCTGGTTGTAGTGGACAGAATTCGTAGTTTCCCACTTTCCAGTCCCATCTCAAAGTTCCTGAATGGCTTAGAGATCCTTCTGGCAAAGGCACAGGTGAGCTAATCCCTCTCTTCCTCATTTTTGTTGGTGGTCAGTTGGCAAAAGATGTATCTTGTGGCACCTTTGTTGTTAGACAGAAAATTATAGTTTGGGCTGGAAAAAGATAAACATCCTTGGTTTTTCTGGCATGGGATGAGATCATTGCCAGTGAGGCCGTTGCCCCTGTGGTGAGGGTTAGCTGCCTTGCCTTTTATCCAGTGGGATGCAGTATCCACCGGTAATGAGGGTGCACTCCTTCCGGCCTTCCAGGTGGGCCTTCAGTCCAACTGAGTGCCCACATACACTATCCCCTTCAGTGCCCTCATGGCCTCTGAGTTAGCTGTTGCCTCCCCATTGGACAGGAAAGGGCCACATGTCTTTCTTCTAGGTCAGATAGCAAACAGCACAAATTCAGACTCCAGTCTGTAAACACTGTGCTTTTTTGCCAGCCTCTAAACTTGGCTCTGATGGAGTTCTGTCATGTGAACAGAAAGAACTTGAAGCTGGATACACTGTAAATTCATTCCTGCAATTGGTACAAGTTGTTTAAGGGCCCAGTAGTCTTCAGTCAAGCAAAGTTCAAGATGTTCTTGAGGGAGGAGGTGATTATGGCATTGAATAATGTCCATAGTAAATTTTATCTTTGTTTCTTTAGGATTGGGAGGAAAATGCAAGTCGAACTTTGTCTTTGCGGAAACATCTTGATTTGATCAGTCAGATGATCATTCGGTGGCGTAAACTGGAGCTGAAGTAAGTGACTCTCCTTCCCTCTCCTAAACTTAGGTTGTAAGGGCTTTTGTTTTTTGCTAGTTTAAATTTCTTCAGGATTTATATAGTATTACAGCTACAGAATGTGCTTTTCAGTTATTAATCACAGCGTTAACAGTAGGGCATTAAAATCACCTGAATACAGTCCAGACAACAGCATATATTCTTGAGGGAGGAAACTGGGTGGCTCCTCCATCTCCATTTGGGAGGAGAGGATAGTGATCATGTAGCCTCTGCATCTCTGGTGTCAGATATTTCAAATGGGTTTCCCTAAATGCCTCCTTGGCTTCTTCTCGTTTCAGCTGCTGGTCCATGAGTTTAGATAATACTATGAAGCGCCACACTGAGAAATCGACCAAGCACTGGTTTTCCATCTATCAAATGCTTGAGAAGCACATGCAGGAACAAACAGAAGAACAGGAAGGTAATGCCTGGCAATACATTTCCTGCCCACTTAGAGCTTCCCAGCTAAATGGAGTGCTGTAAAGTGTAACATTTTCCTGCTCCCGCTTCTCCTGCTACATTGCTTTCATGGGAATGCCTCCCATTTGACTTCATGATATTTCTGAGAGGTCAGCCAAGAAAACTGTAAATCGTGCTTGTCTAACTGAGAGAATAGTAACAAAAGTCTGAGAGGTTTAAATGTCTTCTCCAAAAGTCTAGAGAACCAGTCATATGATAAGGTTTCCTTCTTCTCTATGTTCATGATAGAAGTCAAACTGAAAGTTGACCTTTTGGTAGGTAGTAGCCAATATGCTTGAATGAACAGTCTTTTTTTTTTATACTTGTGACAAGCATCTTATAATTCATTTTCATAATTTGCTGTGAGTGCATTTAACATATGCCCTGTGTGCAGCTGCTACTTTTGTTTATGTTTATTTATTTTTGTCTTGCTCTGTTGCCCAGGCTGGAGTACAGTGGTGCCATCTCATCTCACTGCAACCTCCGCCTCCCAGGCCCAAGCGATTCTCTCCTACTTCAGCATCCTGAGTAGCTGGGATTACTGGTGCCCACCACCATGCCTGGCTAATTTTTGTATTTTTAGTAGAGACGAGGTTTCACCATGTTGGCCAGGCTGGTTTTGAACTCCTTACCTCAAATGATCTGCCTGCCTTGGCCTCCCAGAGTGCTGGGATTACAGGCATGAGCCACCACACCTGGCCTGCTACTTTTAAATCAGCTTAGAATTTAGCCATGGTCCTTGCTTGAGAGTTTCACATTGTGATGTCTACCTCTTGGCCATCCATAGTATCCCAAATAGATTGCATGCACGTTAGGAATAGGGAGTCATGGTCGAAGGAACATATATATTTTCCTCTTTGAATTTTTAAAGATGACAAACAGATGACCTTGATGTTGTTGGTCAGCACGTTACAAGCATTTATTGAAGGATCCTCGCTGGGAGAGTTCCATGTGCGACTTCAGATGTTACTGGTTTTCCATTGTCACGTCTTGCTGATGCCACAGGTTGAAGGAAAGGGTGAGGATTTTTTTTTTCCTTTCCTTTGACATTGCATTACTAAAATGAGTTAGGCTTTGAATTTTCTACATGAGACAGGTGCCTCGTTGCACTCTAGGTTTTAAATAAGACACAGTTATGTTTAATACAATTCACATTAGATATAGAGAAGAACATTCAAAATGAGGTGCAGATGACTAGTGAGCTCTGGCAGAAGTAAATTGCCAGGTGAAGATCTCAGGACCTAGCATGTTGAGGCAGCACATCTCTCTGTCTAGACACTATAAATGTCCTGCTAAGCTGCTGCTTGATCCAGGCCATTATTAGTTTCTTTCATCCAGTGAAAGCACTGCCAACCATCAAGGAACTGCACATAAAGCTGCCCGCTGTCAAGTACTATCCCTGACCACAGCAATTGGGATAAAAGTCTCACTACAAGATGAGTATAGATTCTACATGAATGAGCATATGAGGTGAACTGCTTAATATGCCATCTTTTTTAAAAAGCTCAGTTTCTGCTGATTTTACAATAAGATTCACAGAAAGAATTTGACATTGTGATTTTAGAAGAACCTAGGAGTACATCATCTTCAAGAAAAAAAAGTGCAAAAAAACATCTGTTATAAGCAGAAGTGAAAAATAGGGGAGTATTGACAGCCTGCATCTCTGGGAAATGCTAAACTCAGACAGGATCCCTAAATAACATGCCTGTGAAACTCAGTGTAATCTCATGGCATAGAGAGTAATGAGGAAGGATCATCACTGAAATATGAAGGCCACAGCTGGCACCAGTAGCACATGCAGCAAGTGTGGTGTTTTTGTTTCCTTTTCATTTCTTCCAGATTCACTTTGCAGTGTTCTATGGAATTTGTACCATTATTACAAGCAATTCTTTGACCGGGTCCAGGCCAAAATTGTGGAACTTCGTTCCCCCCTAGAAAAAGAACTTAAAGTAAGATGAACAGCTGTCGTGATCACTCTTGGGAGGACAAAATCAGCAAATTCTCTTTCGTTAACCCTGTTGTCCATTTAACACTGAGGCAGGGACCTAGGGGAATACAGGAAAGCATTGCCACTGACTGCTAGGGAGGATGGCAATATATACATCAGTGGCATTGACTTTTTTTGTCACCTGCAGAGTGTGTGAGGGATTGGTGGAGTGGCCAGTCAGAGCCTCCTCAGAGAACTGCCACAGAAATCTGTTTGTGCTCCCCTGGTCTTGCCCAGGCCTGTCTCCCACCTCAGAGCTATGCCATGGCGTGCTGGTCCACACACCATTGAATTACCACGGAGGAAGGAGGGACTTCTCTTTTTGATATTCCCAGTGGTTGTGGAACCAACCATGGTACAAGGGACATGACTAACTTGGCGGTTCCTAAGCTGGAGTATATGTCAGGTGACTTAGTGACTGTAGCAGCACTCTTTTTTTTTTTTTTAATCACTTTGAGACCAAAACGTGTTGATTTTGTTTTTTGAGACCGAGTCTCACTCTGTTGCCTAGGCAGGAGTGCAGTGGCACGATCTCAACTCACTGCAGCCTCTGCCTCCCGGGTTCGAGCAATTCTTCTGCCTCAGCCTCCTGAGTAGCTGGGATTATAGGCGCATGCCACCAAGCCCGGCTGTTTTTTCTATTTTTAGTAGAGACGGGGTTTCACCATGTTGGCCAGGATGGTCTCAATCTCCTGACCTTGTGATCTGCCCACTGTGGCCTCCCAAAGTGCTGGAATTACAGGTGTGAGCCACCACACCTGGCCCATGGTTTCTTTTTTAGACTTGTTTTACTTGTTCACTGACACACAGTCCTGTGTTTGGGATAGAGTGGGCTCTGGTCTTTGCTGAACAGAAATCTAGAAAGAAACAAAATGACAGTAGCTTTATAAAGCCATTTCTTGAACATCATTTATCTTACAGGAATTTGTTAAGATTTCCAGGTGGAATGATGTCAGCTTCTGGTCCATTAAACAATCTGTAGAAAAGACACACAGGTAATCTGTCTTTTAAAACTGGGGACAACCAAAATAGAATTTTGTGTGGTTGGGAGCAAGACTACATAGTTACCATAACCTGACTTAATATTAAGTGTGTTAAACTTCTCAAAAAATAACACTTTGATTGTTTTGATGTTGCTTTCAACACCACCCTCTTCTTCTCTGAGCAAAGTCTACCTGCAGTAAGGATTGGTGTGCCTTGAGACAAAGCAGGCTATGTCTCAAGTCTTCTGCCACCCACTAGCTGTATACTTTGAGCAAAGCAATCCCATTCTTTCTGGCTTTAGTTTCTCTTCTAGAAAAGGAGGATAACAATAACTGCCATACTTTTTCTCTTAAAAATAAAACAACTATTAATATTTAAGGAGATCACTGTATATAAAAGGTACAGGGTATTAAATTATGTATGCATGCATGATCATGTATTTTTTATATTTCTTCACTTGCTAATCCAGTTTTTTTCTTCTTATCTCTGTGATTACCTGGGGACAGGACCCTCTTTAAATTCATGAAGAAATTTGAAGCAGTCCTGAGTGAACCCTGCCGGTCATCCCTGGTGGAGAGCGACAAGGAAGAACAGCCTGACTTTTTGCCCAGGCCAACAGATGGAGCTGCAGTTGAAGCGTCTTCCATTCAGAATCTGAACAGGGCACTGAGGGAGACCCTGTTAGCTCGACCAGCAGCTGGGCAGGTACTTGGTTGTGGGACAGTGCTGGCTTATTCCCAAGCCGGTCAAGTGGGATCTATGTGTTATGTGCAAGGCATGCCTCAGTACTAGACAAGAAAATGCCTTTGAAATCTTGTTCTTTGGACATAAATAGTATGTATTTGTTTGCCTGACTTCCCTGCAAAATAAGGCAAAAAATCTTGATCTCGTTGGTAAAAGGTTTTTTTTTTTTTTTTTTTTTTGCTTTTTTTGAGACAGAGTCTCGCGCTGTTGCCTAGGCATGATTATGGCTGACTGCAGTCTCAACCTCCTGGGCTCAAATGATCCTTCCACGTCAACCACCTGAGTGCTGGGACCACAGGCACATGCCACCATGCCCGGCTAATTTTTTTTTTTTATTTTTTGTAGAGATGAGGTCTCACTTTGTTGCCCAGGCTGGTCTCAAACTTTTAGTCTTCTTTTTTTTTTTGAGACGGAGTCTTGCTCTGTCACCCAGGCTGGAGTGCAGTGACGTGATCTTGGCTCACTGTAAGCTCCGCCTCCTGGGTTCACACCATTCTCCTGCCTCAGCCTCCCGAGTAGCTGGGACTTCAGGCTCCTGCCACCACGCCTGGCTAATTTTTTGTATTTTTTAGTAGAGATGGGGTTTCACCATGTTAGCCAGGAAGATCTGAATCTCCTGATCCGCCCACCTTGGCCTCCCAAAGTGCTGGGGTTACAGGTATGAGCCACTGTGCTGGCCGGACTTTTAGTCTTAAGTGATCCTCCCTGCCTCTGCCTCCCAAAGAGCTGGGATTATGGGCATGAGTCATCGCACGTGGCCTTGCTGCTTAAAATTTAATGTCAGCCTGTGAGAAATAATTGTGCTTTTACCTGTGAACATTTCATCTGCTATGAGCAAAGATTTGAAGCGTCAGTTTAAGAATATGCCATTGAAGCTGTCTGTGGGCTACCACATGAGGAAGCTACTGCACAGGGTGTGAATATGTGCCATGATGTGCTGGTTTATAGCAGATGCTGATTACTGTGGTGTAAATACTCCCATTATGGCAAAATTTCAAGAACCAACAGTTAAGATTTGGCTTGCATAATTTCTGAAAATTTAACAGTGATAAATCTTGAGTTAGCAGGTCTGTTATAGAATGGATGTTCCTGCTTCATGTCCTTGGGTGTGGGGAGCTCCAGGATTGGAAGGCACTCTTCAGGAGAGTAATTTCTGGGTAGGCGTAGTGGCTCACGGCTGTAATCCCAGCACCTTGGGAGGCTGAGGCAGGAGGATCACTTGAGCCCAGGAGTTTGAGACCAGCCGAGGCAACACATGAGACCCTGTCTCTCCAGAAAAAAATTACTTTTTAAAGAGTAATTAGTTTTGTTTTCTTATTGTATTTCCTACCTGAGGTTCACAGAGTGAGTAATGAATGTCCTTAAGCTATTTTTGTTATTTTAGTTGTTCAAAACTCATAATAGAAACTGAACATATAGCCATAAGATGGCTGCAGAGATATGATATGGCTACCAAATTTATTTTCTTTTGACTGTATTTGTCAGCTCACTGCTTCTGTCATTCTGATCAACAATTTTGATTTGCTAGTAATGACAACATAGGAAGTTCAGGAAAAAACTAAAATATGCCCTTGACGGACGAAAGCTCTTCCCTTCATATGATATCTGAATTCCTGTGTCTGGGGTGCGGTGGCTCATGCCTGTAATCCCAGCACTTTGGGAAGCCAAGGCAGGCGGATCATTTGAGACCAGAAGTTCAAAACCAGCCTGGCCAACATGATAAAACCCTGTCTCAATTAAAAATACAAAAAATAGCAGGGCGTGGTGATGCATGCCTGCAGTCCCAGCTATTTGGGAGGCAGAGGTTGTAGTGAGCCAAGATCAGGTCACTGCACTTCAGCCTGGGTGACAAAGCCAGACCCTGTCTCAAAAAAAAAAAGGAAAGAAATCTGAATTCCTGAAATTTGAACTGTTAATTAGGGGTAAATGGTCATAGGAGTAGGACCAGTTTCGCCTGGCTACTGTGTCTGAGAAACACAAAGTGGCTCAGCACCTTGAGGGCATCAATGACATTATTCATTCTACTCTGTTCATAATTCAGAACTGGAGGCTCCTTGTGGCTATCATAGCAAGCATTGCTGGATGTAGGGGCATGGGGATCCTTCTGTTATAGTGATCTCATATGGAGCAGTAATATGGTTTTCTAAATATCCGCAGTATGTCTCTTTTAATTTTAGTGATGCTATATTTGTTCTCATGAGACTTCGGACATGGTGGTAATTTAATATTTGCTGAACTAGGGATGTGTTTGTGTGTGCAACAGTTAAATTTAATTCCCGTGCAGGTTAAAATGATGCCTGCCATTCTTGGCAGTGAGGCTAACCTGTCCTTTGTCTCACAGGCCACAATTCCAGAGTGCTGTCAGGGCGCTGCTCCTTCCGGCTTCGAAGGGGAGCTTCTACGTCGCTTGCCAAAGCTCAGGAAACGCATGAGGAAGATGTGTCTGACGTTCATGAAGGAGAGCCCCCTGCCTCGCCTTGTGGAGGGCCTCGATCAGTTCACAGGTGGGTGCCAGCGTCCAGGTCAAGGGTGGATCTTTCTCTCTGTTTTCCCCAGTGGCACAGGAGGGCTGAGAATGTGGCACCTGTGTTCTTTTTTGATATCCTGTGTAGTGCTGAACATTTGATTGAATAAGCAAGTGGGCTTAAAAACCCACAGAGCTCAGAAACAGGAGCCTACTGAGAACACACAGTCGTAATTTTCACATTATCGTCCTCTCATGTAACCTGGCACTGTGCCATCTTTTATGAAAGCCTTGTCTATACTAGTTCCTGTTGGTTGGCGGTACGGGTAAAGGGGCACAGAGGTGGATTTCCCAGTGTCTAAGCTGTCCCCACTGTCAAAAAGTTGTCTCATTTGAGGAGGATTCATCCCCATCTTCTTGCTTTCTTCACTTCAGAGAGGCACAGCAGTTTCATTTCTCAGGCTGTCTTTGCTCAGGGAAAGTGAGAGCCAAGATCTCATAGTGTAACACAGCAATAGCTGGGAAGGGAGCCCAGAATTTTATAGAATGTTTGGGCCCCTGGCAGCCTCTGACTACCTCCTTCACCCCATCTACCCCCCACCCGCAGCGAGTGTGCTGTCAGTGAGGCTGGCTTTCTTTTAATGAGGTTGCATCTAATCTCAGGGAGCTCTTCTTTTTTTAAAACTTGTCAGCGTTGCTCAAGGTGACTCAAGCCTGGGGATGGGGGTGAGTGGAATACAGATCCATTTGCATCTCCTGGAGAGGGGATGTGCTGCGGGATGTAAAACCTCCCTTATCCTCTAACTCTCCCACACTGTCAGTCTGATGTCTTTGGTGTCCTTGTACTCACTGGTGACTGCCTATGTTTGGCTGGTAGTGCTGCCTTAATGCAGTACCACAGACTGGGTGGCTTCAGTGTGAGGCTAAAAGTCCAAGATCAAGGTGTCAGCAGGGTTGATTACTTCTGAAGCCTCTCTCCTTGGCTTGCAGATGGCCACCTTCTCACTGTGTCCTCCCGTGGTCACTCTTCATCTGTGTGTTCTGTGTCCTGATCTCTTCTTTTAAGGACTTCAGTCAGATTAGATTAGAGCCCATTCTCATTTCACCTTCATTACCTTTCTAAAGGCCCTGTCTCCAGATATAGTCACATTCTGAAGTTCTGGGGGTTGGGACTTTTAACATGTGAATTGAGGGGTAAGGGAAGACACAACCCAGCCTATAACACTGCCTGCAGCAGGGAGGCGGCACCCTTGTGTTATTGGTACCCATGTGTATTCAGGAAGGCAGCTTGGTGCTGTATAGAAAGAACTTGGGCTTTGGAGTAAGGTGGGCCAGTGTTCAAGTCCTGGCTCATCTACTCATTAACCACATGGCCTTCAGATAGTGACTAGACCTCACTGAGCCTTTCTTGAAATCTGTAAAATGGAGCTACAAATAGGTGCTTCTGAAGTTGTGCACATGAAAAGAGAATTTACCATGTACCAGCTATAAGTGGAAACTCAACACACATTAATCTGAAATTTCCTTCAAGTGATTATAAAGTTCTAGTATAATGCACTGCACATAGTTGGTGC
This sequence comes from Theropithecus gelada, assembly GCF_003255815.1. Lineage (NCBI taxonomy): Eukaryota > Metazoa > Chordata > Mammalia > Primates > Cercopithecidae > Theropithecus > Theropithecus gelada. Next base: position 88,576,048 of record NC_037671.1, on the reverse strand, counting down.
TCAATAAGTGCATTTGCTTGATGGATTATAAAACCCCTAAATACAAAAGAATGACTGCTGCTGTTTGGGTTGTTATTGTCAAGAGACTTGAAATCCTGTATGTTATTTTTCTATTTCCGTGCACCTTGACCAGTTTGGTTAAAACACTTAATGAGATTTTACCAAATGCTAGGGACTATATTAAGTACCCAGGGTATAAAGATGAATGATACTTGGCCTTTGTTCTCCAAAAGGTCCCTGGTGTTGGGTAACAAACACATTACCAGACCCCTGGGATTTTCTTATTGTCTCCCCTCCCCACCTTGTTTTCTCTTACAGGTGAAGTGATTTCCTCTGTGAGTGAGCTGCAGAGCTTAAAGGTAGAACCCTCTGCAGAGAAGGAGAAGCAGCGGTCAGAAGCCAAGCACATTCTCATGCAAAAACAACGAGCTTTGTCAGACCTCTTTAAACACCTTGCAAAAATTGGTAAGGTTCTCGCTTGAAACCCAATGAAATGTAGTCACCAACTTTTAGGAAGAGAAATGACATGTCTGATTTGGGGGAAATTCCATAGACAGTTGAGATAGTGGACAACAGAAGGTACAGGCAAGGTTTCCAGATGTCTAAGAGTTCCACTCACATGCAGGAAAATCCTATGACCAGCCACCTATGATTCCCAGATACTTTCCGCTTTGTATGAGGTTTCTCAGAATCTATATTTTTATTTATGTTATGTTATATGTTACGTTGTGTTATGTTATGTTACGTTGTGTTACGTTACGTTATGTTACGTTGTGTTACGTTATGTTACGTTATTGAGATTGAGTCTCACTCTGTTGCCCAGGCTGGAGTGCAGTGGTGCAATCTCGGCTCACTGCAACCTCTGCCTCTTATTGCCCAGGCTGGAGTGCAGTGGTGTGATTTTGGCTCACTGCAACCTCTGCCTCCTGGGTTCAAGCGATTCTTCTGCCTCAGCCTCCCAAGCAGCTGGGACTACACCATGCCTGGCTAATTTTTGTATTTTTACTAGAGACGGGGTTTCACCGTGTTAGCCAGGATGGTCTCAATCTCCTGACCTTGTGATCTGCCCGCCCCGGCCTCCCAAAGTGCTGGGATTACAGGCGTGAGCACTGCGCCTGGCAGAATCTGTACTTTTAAAATTTCTGTCACTGCATGCTGTACCATTGTTTGCTGCATAGCATAGAGAGCAGTGCTTCTCAAACTTGAACGTGCATGTGAATCACCTGGGGAATCTTGTGGAAGTGCTGCTACAGATCCTGTTTCAGTTGGTGTGGGTGCAGCCTGAGAGTCTGCATTTCTAACAGGCTCTCATGCTGTTTAGAAGACTTTGCTTTGAGTAGCAAGAGAAAGAGGGGCACATCCATTCTCCCTAAGCATCTTTGCTTAAACAAAGGCTGTTTATTTCCTAGGTTTGTCATATCGCAAAGGTCTTGCATGGGCCCGTTCAAAAAATCCTCAAGAGATGCTTCATCTTCACCCGTTAGATCTCCGGAGCGCATTGTCCATCGTCAGCAGCACTCAGGAGGCTGATTCTAGGTTTGTCTGGTTTTTTTCCCTACTTATAAATGGAACAAGTAATTTAAAACTTGTCCTCATTTGCAAAAGTGGGGATAGCAACACCACTGTGGCTACCAAAAGTGCCTGGCTCAGGAGGTGACTCCTGATGGACATTCAAATGGAAGTGTGAGGCTGGGTGCGGTGGTTCATGCCTGTAATCCCAGCACTTTGGGAGTCTGAGGTGGGCAGATCACTTGAGGTCAGGAGTTCAAGACCAGCCTGACCAACATGGCAAAACTCTGTGTCTACTAAAAATACAAAATATTAGCCAGGTATGGTGGCACATGCCTGTAATCCCAGCTACTCAGGAGGCTGAGGCAGGAGTATTGCTTGAACCCAGGAGGTGGAGAGGTTGCAGTGAGCTGAGATTACACCACTGCACTCCAGCCTGGATAGCAAAGTAAAACTGTCTCCAAAAAAAAAAAAAAAAAAATTTCTTTTCTTTCTCTTTCTTCCTTGCATTCACCTCTCCATTCTTCTTTTTTTTTTTGTCTTTTGATTTTCCTGAGGTCTACTCACTTCATTTGATCATACATGTGGAAATCTATTAGAAAATGGTATATTTTTAGTTGCTCTATATACATACACTCCTCATAAGTTCTAATATGTTATTGAATTTGCAAGTCTATACACTATTGAGACAGGCAGAGCTACCTCTATTTACAGCACAGCAGAGGATGTTGTGAATGATGCTTTGCATGAACTGGGTATAGTACACGTGTGTGTTTTATTTGCTCAGTTGGCCCTCCCAGGGCTTTAAATTTGAATTCAACAGAACATTGTAGAAGGGAAATTTTACATAAGCATTCTGGATTTTCAGGTTTTCAGGAAAATTTGCCAAGTAGGCTTGCATTCCCATTTGGTCAGCAGTGCTGTAGTTGAATAGTAGTTTCCTCCTTTTGAAAGGACACATGCTCTCCAGCTTACTTGAACCCTCAACAACCCCTGTGTCTTCCCCACATTGAGGTCAGCTGTCACTGCCATGCATCATTTTGTGCTTGGCTGTCCTCAGTCCTCTTACGTTATTTGCCTGGCCCCTGTAGGCATCAGAGTTTATGATCCCCTAGCCTCCATTGCCAAGATAGGAAGAATTCATTGAAGAAACCATACAGATATAGTTCAGCCATGACAATTTTCACTGCCTGACACAGCCCTGAAATCTCCACAGCTCATGATACTTCCAGTGCTAAGTTAAGTAAAGGACTAATGAGTGCCTCACCGAATGAGTCCTAATAGAAGTAAACCACCTCAGACAGCTGACTCTTGGTTATGGCCAAATATACCAGTATCTGAGTTTTTCAGGATCTGGGGTGGGAGAGCGTGGTTTTAATTAAGTAAATGATGTTGATATCTTTTCCAGGCTGCTTACAGAAATCTCGTCTTCATGGGATGGATGCCAGAAGTATTTTTATCGCTCTCTTGCACGGCATGCCAGGCTTAACGCAGCACTAGCAACTCCTGCCAAGGTAGAATGATAGAACATGAGTCTTACAGGGGCTCAGGGAAAGCTCTTGTTCTGTTCATCCCAGGGTCGCATTCTCAGACCTTGTTAAGTGATAACAGCCTGTTAGTGGAACTGAGCTTTTTGCAGTACATCCTTAAACTTAAAATAAATATCAATATAATTTTGTGCAAAATCAGAGAACACCTTAAATAAATTCTGTTACACTTGCCAGCAGGACAAATTTTCTTAATGTTTAAGAAAAATTAAAAACTTAAAATGGAGAATGCCATCTTTAGATCTTTCTTCCCTTTGTGAATTGAGAAAAGACCACTAATAAATGCATTTTGGAGTTAAATCCAGTTCCCGTCTATGGAATATCAATGATCGGCGCAAGCATAATTGGAGAAACACTGCTCAAAAAAATGAATGTGTCACCTCTAGAGTGCGGCATGTCTGATGCTTATAGTAGAAACAACTTTCTAGAGGCACATCTGTGAGTGTTTGCCAGCAGCCCCTTCAGCATGTTTTTTCTTCTTCTGCCAGGAAATGGGCATGGGCAACGTGGAGCGGTGCAGAGGGTTCTCAGCACATTTGATGAAGATGCTCGTCCAACAGCGGCGCTCCCTGACCACGCTCAGTGAGCAGTGGATCATCCTCAGGTATCAGCCGATGAGTTGGGCTTGTGGCATGAATTCAGAAGAATTAGATCCAAGTCAGCTCAGAGTTGCTGCACATGGGGAGAGGAATAAGACATGCTCTCAATTGTGAAATGAATTTAAGGCCCAAAGAGGCAGGTAGGGTTTCTCCCAGCTCTGCCCCTTGCTTTCAGTGATATGCTTCTAGTGTCCCTCTCCCTCTGTGCTCTGACTGAACCTCCTGAGAATATGGAGCTGTGGAGATTTCAGGGCTGTGTCAGGCAGTGAAAATTGTCATGGCTGAACTATACCTGTATCTGGAATGAGGATATATATTGCCGAAAGTCCATGTGGGCCAATAGTTAGGCTTGTGTTCATGGTATTAGGGTGGGACGGTCTTGGGCACAGATGAGATTTGAGTCGGCTTCTGTTACTTCGGCTTTGGGGATCCCCCAGATGGCAGTCTGAGCCATACATGGAGGCTCCTCAGTGGAAACAGATAATTAAGAGATGAGGACAGTTAGGAAAGTTGTCATCTGTTGAATGGATTCGTGGCTGAGAGACAGTATTTCCAGACTGTTCACTTTAGCTTCAGGTATTTTCTCCTCCATTCATTAGGGTTTATGTAGCAAAGTACAGCACATTCACTAGATAATGCTAGTTGAAGTCACTGTAGTGGTGTGATTGTGTCATGATACTTCTCCTGAAAGACTGAGGGATGGGTTTAAGTACTTTGGGAGGCATTTTAACAGACTTTTTACCTATCTGGGGGATTCTTCCTTCTTGACTGTATAAAAAAACCCATGCTCGTTCAGAAACACAAATTTCTTTTAAAACAATGTGGTGACATGGTTTAAAGTGTCATTCATTGTGTTTTTCCCATGGGTTTCTCTGTACAGGAACCTCCTCAGCTGTGTGCAAGAGATTCACAGCAGGCTGATGGGGCCCCTGGCCTACCCCGTGGCCTTCCCTCCTCAGGATGGCGTGCAGCAGTGGACCGAGCGCCTGCAGCACCTGGCCATGCAGTGCCAGATCCTGCTCGAGCAGCTCTCCTGGCTCCTCCAGTGCTGTCCCAGTGTAGGGCCAGCTCCAGGCCATGGCAATGCCCAGGCACTGGGGCAGCCTCCTGCCCCCTGCCTGGAAGGACCAGAACTTAGCAAGGGACAACTTTGTGGAGTATTACCAGACCTAATTCCCTCCAATCTGAGCTACCCATCTCCAGTACCTGGAAGTCAGCTGCCCTCTGGTTGCCGGATGCGGAAACAGGATCAGCTTTGGCAACAGTCAACTATGAGAGTAACAGAGATGCTAAAAACCATTAAAACAGTGAAAGCTGACGTCGACAAAATTAGGCAGCAGTCTTGTGAGACTCTCTTTCATTCTTGGTAAGTGTGTCTATGTCTTTACACTTCTCTGTGTGCTTAGGTTCTTACTGTGCTTATCCAAATTGGGGGTGGGAAGGGAAGGGTGTTAACAGAAAGCAGTAGCTTTTAGACAGTCCTGGAGTCTGGGGAACTCGTCAGTTTGGGGGATGGGGTGGGGTGGGGATAGGGAGTGTCATCTGCAGGTTCTGAGACTTTAGTTAGCAAAAGGATGCCAGACAAAGCCCTAAATAATCCACAGAGAGAGCAAATCACATCCTGCTATTTGTGGTGGTCCAAAATAAAAGCCTATCACACCAAAGACTAATGATAATGGAATATTATTAATGGAATAAATTTATCATTTATTGGAATAAATTAATTGGAATAAATTACTAAATTTATTCCATTACTAAACCTAGGTGTTTAGTAATAGAATCAAATTATGAAAATAATTGTGCTTCAGTCCTCTGTTCCTCAGTGGACCTGCACAGCACTCTGTGGCATGTGTTTAGCTGTAAACTTCAGCTATGGTGAGTTCTACCTTGTGTATATTATAGTGGTTGCAGGGAGGGGTGTGTGTTTGTGGGAACTGTAATGCATTCCTTTCAACATTGTGGCATTTCTGTTGCAGGAAAGATTTTGAAGTTTGCTCTTCTGCACTGAGTTGCTTGTCCCAGGTGTCAGTTCATTTGCAGGGCCTAGAGTCCTTGTTCATTCTTCCAGGGATGGAGGTTGAGCAAAGAGACTCACAAATGGCACTAGTTGAAAGTCTGGAATATGTAAGAGGAGAAATTAGTAAAGCCATGGCTGACTTTACTACCTGGAAGACACATCTGCTTACTTCAGGTAGCCAAGGAGGTAAGGAATATTGTTCAGTCAGGGAATGGAAGCCCACTGTAGAAATGATGTCTTGTAGATGTAAGTCTCATTGTCCTAAAGACACATTATGTTTTGGGCTACACGTACCTGTCCAGGGTTCTGAGGCAGGGAGGTGCGGTTGAAATCCACAGCTCTTAACTTTTTTGCCCCATTTGTTTGGATGCCTGTTACATACTTTGTAACACACATAGGAAGGCAGCATCAGCTCACTGTCTGTTAGTTTTCCCTTAGATTGAAAAAGCTTGGCACTGATATTTGGACTAAGTTAGTGTTTATTCATACTGTCTTAACTGTTATTTTCATATTTTTTACATTATTTTAGTAAAAAGTTTTTAATACAAGGTAATAAACTTATAAGTTTATCGAGGCAAGGAATTTGTCTCTTCTTTGTATCTGGCACAGCTTGACTCAGTGGCTCATCAAGAAATGAGTGTTTTTAATGATTTCCAGAGGCACTAAAGCAAATGATTGGTGTTTGTATGTTTGTTTTACACCATGTTACTTGCTAGGAAATCAAATGTTGGACGAAGGATTTGTGGAAGATTTTTCAGAGAAAATGGAAATTGCTATCCGAGCCATCCTCTGTGCCATCCAGAACTTAGAAGAAAGCAAGAATGAAAAAGCAGAGAACACAGAGGAGAACACTGACCAAGCGAGCCCACAAGAAGAGTACGGTATGTCTGAAATCAGGCAGAAATTAGTTTCATGCCTGTTTTAATTTTTGTATTTGATGATTTATTTCTGTGGCTAAATAGTTAAGGATTGATGTTAGAAACAGATGACTACATGGATAGAGATGAAAGGATTTGTTTTCTGTTATTCATCATGTTGTTTTCTCTGAATGAATGAGGCAGCAGGCTTTGAGAGACTGCAATCAGGACATCTAACAAAACTCTTAGAGGATGACTTCTGGGCCGATGTGAGCACTTTGCATGTGCAGAAAATAATTTCTGCCATCTCTGAGCTGTTGGAGAGGCTGAAATCGTATGGTGAGGATGGCACAGCAGCAAAGCACCTGGTAACTAACTGTTCTTTACAAACTTCTTCCTCTTCAGAATGCACTGAGCAAAGGCAGAGTGGGCTTCACCTCCCTGCACGTGGATAAGTCCCAGAGCAGGCCTCAGTTCCAAAATCACTAAGAACTTGGTCTCTTTATTTATACGTGCAAAGTCATCGACAAGCTTTGAAAAGCTTAGGGCTTGCTAGCTAATTGTTAGATGCATAGGTGCAGAAATGCTAACCATTCAGAATATCTATTAGGATTCTTTCATATCTTACACACTCCCAAATATTTGATGTTACTGATAGATGACGTTATCAACGGAGGCTTAGCGGCCACCCTATGTAAACACCATTCCCACTACAATAAGTGAAGAGTAAGCAGTTGTAGTCTTTGCAGTAAGTCCAGAGAAGCAACTTACTTTGCAGAACATTGTATGTTATTCTGTAGCATTGCCTCCAGTGCTAACTTTCAATCAGCAGAATTTATTTATAAACATTTTATTTTTATTATTTATTTTATTTTGGGACATGGTCTCATTCTGTTGTCCAGGCTGGAGAGAGGTGGCGTGACCATGGCTCACTGCAGCCTTGACCTCCTGGGCTCAGGTGATCCTCCCACCTCAGCCTCCCAAATAGCTGGCACTATAGGCATGCACCACCGTGCCCAGCTGATTTTTAAAGTTTTATAGAGATGGGTTCTGGCTATCTTTTTTTGTTTGGTATTTTTTGTAGAAATGGGGTTTTGCCATGTTGCCCACGCAACATGAACTTGAACTCCTGGGCTCAAGCAGTCTACCCACCTTGGCCTCCGAAAGTGCTGGGATTAAAGACATAAGCCACTGTGCCTGGCCAACATTATATTTTTAAAAAACCAACATTGTTAGCCAAATGAGACATTGGTTTGAGATTGTACTTTTGTGACGATATATGTAAATGAAGAAATCTCAGTGAGCTGTGTGTATTGGGGTGGGATGGGGGTTACAAACACATACATGTAACTTGCCATTAGTACTATTTAGTACATTCACAATGTTGTGCAATTACCACCACTGTCTAGTTCCAGAACGGAAATCTGGTACCTGCCAAGCAGTGTGAGCAGGCCTTTTGTTCTGTTTTGATCTCAGTTCTTCAGCCAATCCTGTTCCTTGCTGGTGCGCCTGGTGCCGGTCCTCTCCAGCTACTCAGACCTCGTCCTCTTCTTCCTGACCATGTCTTTGGCAACTCACCGTAGTACTGCAAAGCTGCTCTCTGTGCTTGCCCAGGTCTTTACGGAGCTTGCCCAGAAGGTAAGGACCGTTCACGTGGTGCACTATGAGCAGCAGGGACCCAAGTAAATTTCATATCATTGGTCTTTGGTGTGATAGGGTTTTATTTTGGACCACCACAAATAGCAGGATGTGATTTGCTCTCCCTGTGGACTATTTAGGGCTTTGTCTGGCATCCTTTTGCTAACGCTGTTTCCACTAAAGTCTGGGAACCTGCAGATGATACCCCCTATCCCCAACCTACCCTATCCCCCAAACTGACGAGTTTCCTAAACTCCAGAGCTGTCTAAAAGCTGCTGCTTTCTGTTACCACCCTTCTCTTCCCATCCCCAATTTAAACCCTCTTCAGCTAACTCTTGCACTACAGTTGTAGGATAAACCCTTAAGGCTATTGTCTTCTTTTAACCATGTAGGTGTAACTGTGATTAAATGATAATGGACCTATTATTAGAGTTTTTTTCCCACTGTCGCGGTGGGTCATGCCTGTAATCCCAGCACTTTGGGAGGCTGAGGCGGGTGGATCACCTGATGTCAGGAGTTCAAGACCAGCCTGACCAATATTACAATGAAACTCCATCTCTACTAAAAATACAAAAATTAGCTGGGCGTGGTGGCATGTGTCTGTAATCCCAGCTACTCGGGAGACTGAGACAGGAGAATTGCTTGAACCCGGGGAAGCAGAGGTTGCAGTGAGCCAAAATCATGCCATTGCACTCCAGCCTGGGCAACAAGAGCAAAACTCCATCTCAAGTAAATAAATTAAATAAATAAATAAATAAATGTGGTTTTTTTGGTTTGTTTTGGTTTTTTTTGTTGTTTTTGGAGACAGAGTCTCCAAAATTGTAATTGTGATTACAGGCACGTGCCACCACGCCTGGCTAATTTTTGTATTTTTAGTAGAGATGGGGGGGGTTTCACCACATTGGCCAGGATGGTCTCGATCTCCTGACCTCGTGATCCATCCACCTTGGCCTCCCAAAATGCTGGGATTACAGGTGTGAGCCACCGTGCCCGGCCAGTTTTTTTCTTTAGCAGGGAAGTAATTTGTTCTTTCAGGCATGTACCCAGTATTGTGAAAAGCACTGAGGTTGTAGAGATTGTAGACCCTCCCCTTGAAACTCAGGGGCAGCAGACAGTGAAATCTAATAGCAACATGGTGTGGGTAGGTCTAGTCATAGAGGTGTCCAGCTCTCGGTCTCTTAACCTCACCAAGCCTCAGTTTCCTCATTTGTAAAATGAGATCTGCCTACACTTGTATGCATTTTTGTGAGAACCACCTGCATTTGAGTATATAAGTTTTGTTTTTCTTCTTCCTTAGCATTCTAAGATTTTCTTCAAGCTAAATACAGATGAGATGTACTTGAGGAAGATATGAATTTACAAACTGAAGATGGGGTCTAGATTTCTTATAAACAATTAAGAGTTCTTAGTTCTGAGTCTCTGAAATACTGGAAAGAGTTAAAAAGTGGAAGCCAAGCCTAATGCCTTGTATCAAGAGGATAAAAATGTTTATCTGTAGTAATAATAAGTAAAAGAATGAGTCTCAGGTTTCTCCCCCTCTGGTGGGCACCAAGCTAGTCTTAACATTCCATTGCTTCTTGGAGAAAACACTGTATGCTAAAGACAGTGGCAGGAAAATGTATGGCACGGGTGCCTTGAGATTTGGCTCAGCTAGATTTGTCCATTTGCACCGTAGCTTTTGTCTGACAGGCTGTAGAATGACTTTGGCCTTTCAAACCTTTGTCTGTTTGCGGGTAGGAATGGTTCTGCTATGTGTAGAATGTTGGGAGCCCTGTGGCTATCCCAGACGTAGCAACTGCAGTAATATACTCTGGTAAGGGCATCTGAAACTCCCTCCTGTGTGGTCTTATTCATCTGTCTCTGAATGTTTCTCATTTGAATAATGTAGTTCAACGGGAAAATCAAGCAGGTAAGCCAAACTGTATTTTCCAATCAACATTCTGAGAATATATGTCCTAAAAGTGGGTTTGCCTTTTTAAAAATTTTTCTAAGTATGCAAATTGTATTCATATCTCTTCTGAGTAGTTCCAAGGGAACTTGAAAGTAGGTTAGACAGCACTAAGATAATAGATATAGGTTGTAATTAAAGCTCTTGATCCACAGGAAGCTGTTTCTGTGTAACCAAGTCATAATTAGTGTTTACTGGTTTTTGGATCTTAATTCCTTGCTAATTAGCAGCTTATTTTTTTGTGCATTCTCATCCTCAGATTGACAAATATCTTCATAGTATATATTTTCTCTTACAAAACTAAAATTTCTGATTGACAGTCACTACTTTTTCTTTTTACTTCTGCCCAGCGGGCTAGTATTCTTCTCAGGTTATTTTCCTGTATAAAATAGTTTTTTTCAACATTTCTGTGTCTGACTGTGTTCTCTCCAGAGCCTGTTCTTCCCTTGCTCAAGGACTTTTTCCTAAATACTGTCCTTCTAGTATACTTCATTTAGGTTTTTGTCTTGGCAAAGTGACAAATGACCACATGCCAGTAGCTTCTACAAAGTCAAGTCCTATGTTAAATCTGATGTCAAGCTGTAAAACTGCATAACTGTTAGCACCAAAGAGGAAAAGAATGTCAGAAGTCTACTGTACTTCCAGCAAATTTAAGATAATGAGCTAGAAAAAGAATTCAGTATGTGTTTAAATTGTTTTCCTGTGGCAAGAATGAAAATCCCCTTTTAAAATTGCTTTTGTGCCTAATTGTTCACTTCCTTTTTCTTTTTTCTAAGGGATTTTGCTTGCCCAAAGAATTTATGGAAGATTCAGCTGGAGAGGGAGCAACTGAGTTCCATGACTATGAGGGAGGTGGAATTGGAGAAGGCGAGGGCATGAAGGATGTGAGTGACCAGATAGAAAATGAAGAACAGGTACGTTTTCACATGGGTATACAGTTGACAGAAGATCACTGTCTTTCTTTTCAATATGTAAGTTACACATAAAAATGGTTTTTACTAGGCTGTTTTTAATGTGTGATCTACAGAGCCCTAGATATATTGGTGCTTGGGCTGTGGGGGTAAATAAAAAGCCTAAAATCCACAGGAAGGAACCTGGCAACTCCGTCATTGGTTGTGGCTATAATTAGGGAGGAAATGATTTTTACTTTTTTTTTTTTTTTTTAATGGGCAGATATTTGCTGAAATTTTCTAGAGTATTTTTGATAGTATTTTTAAGCATAAAAGGCCTATCTTAAGTGATAATTGCATTAAACAATAATGCCAAAATTTGCTGTTAATAGGTTTTGCTGTTGTATATCTTTTAGGCATAGAGAGTTTTAAAAAATCTGTATCGTTTTTGGTTGGAGTCAAGCAACCTTCTGAACTATTCAGATGTTGTGGACTAAGATTGTTACACTGCATGGATTTTTAAAATGCCTGTCTCATTTGGGAGTGATTTGTGTGTGTTGGGTGTATCACTTACATTCTAAGTTAAATCAGATCAGAAACTTGTATTTAAGGTAATTTTATAGTTATTAAAAATAAAGGAGAAAACCAATTCAAATTCCCTCTCTTCCTTGGCAGAGAAAACTGAAAAGAAATTAAAAGCCAAAAGAATAATGCTAGTATTTATGTTATGGAGCTCTAACTTTTTTTTTTGGACCTATATTATCCTTAGATAATGGCTTTGTTATTTTGGCCTTTCTGTATTTCTCAAGTCTGACTTAATCACTGTATACTACTTTTCTAATAGAAAAAAAAAGTCAAAAAAAAAATGCAAACCTAATAGAAAAGTACATTTCATGCAAAAAACATTACGTGGATTACAAAGCTTCCAGAACAATTTGGTAGTGTCTGCTGAATTTTAAATTATGTGTATTCATTGACCCCCAAATTCCATGTTTTCTTATAGAAATGCTAGTGTCAAAGATAAATAGGTATATGAGTGTGTATATATGTCTGCACATGGATATTTACTATAGCATTATTTATATGGTGAAAATTGTGAAACAATCCAAATATTCATCAGAAAAGAATTATGGCACCATCCATGCAGAACAATGGTAAAAGTATGAATGAAGCAGAATGAGATGGTTTTGTATGTATCAACATGAAAATAACCTAAGGATCTTATTTCTTTAAGAGATGAGGTCTTGCTCTCTTGCCCAGGCTGGAGTACAGTTCTATAATCATAGCTCACTGCAGCCATGAACTCTTGGACTCAAGGAGTCCTCTTGTATTAGCCTCTTGAGTAGTTAGGATGACAGGCGTGAGCCACCACACCTGGCTGAGATGTTTTTAAGAAAAGATGTGTTTTACAGTCTGGGTGTGGTGGCTCACGCCTGGATTCCTAGTACTTTGGGAGTCCAAGGCAGGAGGATCCCTTGAGGCCAGGAGTTCAAGACCAGCCTGGGCAACATAGGGAGACACTGTCTCTATAAAATTAAAACAAAACAAAACCCAGCCTGGCCAACATGGCAAAACTCTGTCTCTACTAAAAATACAAAAATTAGGTGGGTGTGGTGACATGCACCTGTAAGCCCAGCTACTCAGGAGGCCGATGCAGGAGAATCGCCTGAACCTGGGAGGTGGAGGTTGCAGTGGGCCAAGATCGCACCATTGCACTCCAGCCTGGATGATAGAGCAAGAGCTTGTTTCAGAAAAATAAAAATGAAAAAAGCAGATTGCATAACAGTCTGTAAAGCATGATCTCTTTTTTGTTTAAAAAGATGTTGGGAGGCAGGTATTGATAGCTATCACCTGTATCACTAAGTATATGTTGGTGTATTCATAGAAAAAAGTCAAAGGTTCACTAGAATGTTATTGGTAGTCATTCTTTGAGAGGCTTCGAGGATGGAGGTGTTACGGGGAAACTTGTTTTTATTTTATTTTGGAGACAGAGTCTTGCTCTGTCCCCCAGGATGGAGTGTAGTGGCGTAGTCTCGGCTCCCGGGTTCAAGCGATTCTCATGCCACAGTCTCCCAGGTAGCTGGGATTACAGGCGCACGCCACAACACCAGGGTAGTTTTTGTATTTTTAGTAGAGACAGGGTTTTGCCATGTTAGCTAAGCTGTTCTCAAACTCCTGACCCCTCAAGTGATCTGCCCACCTCAGCCTCCCAAAGTGCTGGGATTATAGGCGTGAGCCACCATGCCTGGCCATGACTTTTGTATTTTAAAAAGGACTTCGTTTTTTTTTTTTTTTTTTTTTTGAAACGGAGTCTTGCTCTGTCACCCAGGCTAGAGTGCAGTGATCTCAGCTTGCCACAACCTCTACCTCCTGGGTTCAAGCAGTTATCCTGCCTCAGCCTCCTGAGTAGCTGGGATTACAGGCCCCCACCACCACGCCTTGCTCATTTTTGTATTTTTAGTAGAGACACTGTTTCACCATCTTGGCCAGACTGGTCTCGAACTCCTGACCTTGTGATCCACCCGCCTCGGTCTCCCAAAGTACTGGGATTACAGGCATGAGCTACTGTGCCCAGCCTTAAAAAGAACTTTCAAAAATCAACCATAATGAAAGAGGTAACAATCACAAAACTTTTTGCCCCAAATATCACATCAATTATATAGAAACATATAAATTAGGCTGGGCTCAGTTGCTCACACCTGTAATCCCACCACTTTGGGAGGCTAAGGCAGGAGAATTGCTTGTGCCCAGGAGTCGAGACCAACCTGGGCAACATGTCAAGGCCACGTCTCTAGCAAAAAATAAAAAGTTAGCCAGGTGTGGTTGTATGTCCCTGTGGTCCCAGCTACTGGGGAGGCTGAGGCAGAGGATTGCTTGATCCCAGGAGGTTGAGGCTGCAGTTAGCCATGGTTGTACCACTGCACTCCAGGCTGGGCAACATAGTGAGACCCTGTCTAAAAACATAAAAAATAATTTTTTATAAAAGAAATATATAAACCAAGGAAGAATGAACAAGATTATCTTGGGCCACTGTCTTTCAGCAGTCATAGTGACAAAAATAGTATTAAAGAATTGGATAATAAAAGATTGATGAACTTTTTATCCTACAAAGAATATATATTCTTGCAAATGTCTCTGGGACTATTTTTACAATTCCCAATAAGAAAACCTGAACAAAATTCTATACTCTCTGATTACAATAAGTGGAAACTAACTCCAGAAATTTTACAAATTCCATGTGGCTGTCTCTGTTGTTTCTCTTTTTTTTTCCTCTCCCAAATATATTTTTACACCATTAATGTTGGCATTTATATCTCGGAGCTGAAGCAAACATTGGTAAAGTTTCATTTATTATGTTTACTGTAATACTTTTTTATGTAGGTGGAAGATACATTTCAGAAGGGTCAAGAAAAAGACAAAGAGGATCCTGATTCACAATCTGATATTAAGGGCGAGGATAATGCCATTGAGATGTCAGAAGACTTTGACGGGAAAATGCATGATGGGGAGCTTGAAGAACAAGGTTTCAGATTATCTGTCACTTCATTCTTGTTTTTGAAAGCATAAATATTTTATCCAGGAAATTCCATGTTTCTAATAAGGAACCTAATATAATCTTTTGAAATAAGTTGGTTACTGTGCTTAACTGCAAATGAAAACCTCAGCAACTGCATGTGCTGTCACCACCTCCACTGAGGCAGAAGTCCCTGGTCTCTCATAGATTCTTCTCACATTGACTGATGTTCTAGCTGCCTCATGTGCTAGATGCAGTGGCTCAGTAGTGTCCTTCAGGGAAGCCTGAAAGGAGATGATCCCTAATGGAGCTGGGCTCTCAACAAAAGGCAAATTGTTCTGTAGTGTTTAAAATACCTTTTATTCCTAATCAGAAAAATAGTAGATGTTTGTTGTAGATGATTTGGAACAAAAATGTAGAAAAGAAATAGATCCCCCCTTAGGCCTACCACCCATAGCACTTAGTAAATTGTGGTATATTTCTTTCCATTTATTGCATGTATACACACACACAGACCATATACAGTTCTGTAGTCTGCTTTTTTTTTTTTTTTTTGAGACGGAGTCTCGCTCTGTCCCGCAGGCTGGAGTGCAGTGGCACAATCTCGGCTCACTGCAAGCTCTGCCTCCTAGGTTCACGCCATTCTCCTGCCTCAGCCTCCTAAGTAGCTGGGACTACAGGTGCCCACCACCACGCCCGGCTAATTTTTGTGTGTGTGTGTTTGTGTTTTTAGTAAAGACAGGGTTTCACCGTGTTAGCCAGGATGGTCTCGATCTCCTGACCTCGTGATCTGCCCACCTCAGCCTCCCAAAGTGCTGGAATTACAGGCATGAGCCACCGCGTTGGGCCTGCTTTTTTCATTTAACATCTTAAGAAAATTCTCCCTGTCATTAAAAATTATTTGAGAATTTGATTTTTTTAAAGTACATCGTCATCTGTCACATATGTTTGTACCATAATTCAGCCCTTGCCCCAAATTTCTGTCCAATTTGAGATACTGTGTCTTATTCTAAAATGAATATCTTGCAGAAATGAAAGTTGACCTTTGTGGCAGTTGGCCTAAGGCACATAGGATATGACCTTTTGCAAAGTAGACCCTGTGCAAAGACAAATGACGACAATTCTGATTGAGACCTGATTTTAGATGTTGGAAAATATCATAGCAGTATATTGAAGATGGGGAGGACCCATGGAAACCACCTAGTCCAACCCCATCATTTCAGACACAAAACTCAGGTTGCTGAGTCCCATAATGTCCCAGCACCAAAACTAGACATCCTCGTAGGTATTTCCTTACTCATTTTACCATCTCTTCACACATTATAGGCTTCCTTGTGCCTCCACTTGGCAAAACACAGTAAGACTATGTCTGTGTCAGTAGATCTAAAGGCCTCCACCTGGAGGATGTGTTCTATAGAAAAAGGCAGTCAATCCCTGGTGGGTCCCTTGCCAGGGAATCGGGTCCACACCCCTCTTACATACACATGACTGGGTCAGTTTGGAGATCTGCCTAACTAAGCTCAGTGCCTTCCCTTTCAGAAGAGGATGATGAGAAATCAGATAGTGAGGGCGGAGACCTGGATAAACAGATGGGCGATCTCAATGGTGAGGAAGCTGACAAACTAGATGAGAGGCTTTGGGGTGATGACGATGAGGAGGAAGATGAGGAGGAAGAAGACAATAAAACTGAAGAAACAGGACCAGGAATGGATGAGGTAATTAAAAGATTTCCCCCCTTCCAAACAAACTGAGAGGAGGTAATCTGCTTACCACCTAGCATTCTCTGTCATTTACTTCTCTTCTTTTTCTGTATTTGTTTTTGTTCTCTTTTTTCCATTCCTCTTTTTCTTTTTTCTATCCTATCTCATTGATTACATTCAGAGCTAAGAGTAGCTTGACCTGAGTCATCCCATGTGTTATGGAGGAGGATGAACAAGACCCTGTGTAGATGTTCTAAGCTGATTCTCCTATAGGCCACTGAATTTTTCCAGCTCACAGCTTGGGAGAACTACAGGGCTGAGTGTAACACTGCAACAGCCCAGGGTGATACAATGAATTATCCAACTCACCCCACTATTCACACACCTAATAATATTGCTGCCATCATGGAGACCTGCATTGTTTTCTCTACGTCATGGATGGCACTTCATCAGCCATCCATGGGGTAGGTCCAGTAGGCAGAAATTATGCATGTCTAAAAGTCAACTAATGCAGAAACAGTTTCTGGAATTGAGTGTGATGATTGTTTTTTCTTCCTCTGACATTTAGGAAGATTCTGAACTTGTTGCTAAAGATGACAACTTGGATAGTGGCAATTCAAACAAAGATAAAAGCCAGAAAGATAAGAAGGAAGAAAAGGAAGAATCAGAAGCTGATGATGGTGGAGAAGGTGAAGACAAAATTAATGAACAAATAGATGAGGTAATGAAGATTTGAAACTGATCTGCTCTCTTGACTCAAGGCTCTTGAACTGTATAGTTCTCGAGGTGTCTCGAGACATTTTTTCCCCTATTTGTTGACTGCTCCCCCATTACCTCATAAAAGAATATGCAACAGAGGCTCTTAACGGGACATAAAATATCTAACTGTTGGTTCCTGACAGGGTAGTACACATGTTGTTTGGGCTTATGCTATAGATCAGAAGCTAAAACCTGTGATCCCTTCTTATTTCTTCTTGTAAGTTTCTTTGAGATTGAGTAACATAGCACCACTTGTCCTTGGAGAACCGCACAGAAAGTGAAATCTGAGATTCCAACATGAAAGGTCTAAAAATAAAATACTAATGTGTGCAGATAATTTTAGGGAATAGATACTGTATTCTCTCACAGTGTAAATACTTAGAGCTGATTTTATGGGAATTCTACTTTTAAAAACAATGGTATTTTTATTTTATCCCCGTTGTCTCCATTGTCCCAAAGAGGGAATATGATGAAAATGAGGTGGACCCTTACCATGGCAATCAGGAAAAGCTGCCAGAACCCGAGGCTTTGGACCTTCCGGATGACTTGAACCTCGACAGTGAAGACAAGAATGGTGGTGAGGACACCGACAATGAAGAAGGAGAAGGTGCGTCTTTCAGAAACAAAGAGACCAGTTAGAACTCATTACTGAACAGTAACTGATTTCTCTTTTGAGAGCTAGCTCAGTATCATGGCCAGGTGATAAATCATGTTTGGTTGGCTCAATCCCAGTTTGAGAAAATGGTTTGCCTTTCCTTTGTAATATTTCTCATGTGATTATCCCTAGAGCTCATCAACCAGTAGGTGTTTCTCAAACTACTAACACGTCCTATTATCACTTTTGGCACTGCTATGCCCTGGTGGTGCTTCATACACAACACTGTCTCTTCACAGCCATTACTGTGTGTCCCATCTCATGGGATGGTGTAAACACTGTGAAGTCTAGGTATACCAAGCTGTCGTGGAGTCCGGTTATAGCTTTTTTAGGGAAATGATGGTTTTAGTTATTGATTGTCACATGCAGTGGGGAACAAGACTAATCCCAAGAGAAATCACATGGCATATGACAGTATTTAGTGCCTTTGTCGTCCCATTTTTCAACTCTAGTGAGTCCTTTAGGGGTGTCAGCTGGCATTAGTTGAGAGCATTGTGTTGGCGGTGCCCCCGTAACAGGGCCCCATTCCTGCTGCTTAATCAGACAGAAAGATGTGAGCTGGCCTTGCTGATAAATGAGTCAGTTACATAGTTATAACATCCATTTAGGCCGGGCGCGGTGGCTCAAGCCTGTAATCCCAGCACTTTGGGAGGCCGAGACGGGCGGATCACGAGGTCAGGAGATCGAGACCATCCTGGCTAACACGGTGAAACCCCGTCTCTACTAAAAAATACAAAAAAAAAATTAGCCGGGCGAGGTGGCGGGCGCCTGTAGTCCCAGCTACTCGGGAGGCTGAGGCAGGAGAATGGCGTAAACCCGGGAGGCGGAGCTTGCAGTGAGCTGAGATCCGGCCACTGCACTCCAGCCCGGGCGACACAGCGAGACTCCGTCTCAAAAAAAAAAAAAAAAAACAACAACAACAACAAAAAAAACAACATCCATTTAAAATATATATATGTATATTTTTATAATGCTGTATTAGAACAAAGATAGCAAGTTACAAAGGAATAATAAGAGGTGCCATTTAGGTAAAAATTAATTTTGGAATCTAGTTGCAAACAAAGTCAATAACCAAGAAAGCATAAAATTAAGAAAATTAAAATCCACTGAGAATGTTAATAAGCTATCTGCTTTTAAATAGCCAGACTCGTTTTATAACTAAGGAACAATTATTTAAAATCATTTGCTAATTGAATAATAGACAATGGAAAAAGAAAACCAATAGGCTGGTTGCAGAGGCTTATGCCTGTAAGGCTTCTTAACACTTTGGGAAGCCAAGGTGGGAGAATCACTTGAGCTCAGGGTTTGAGACCAACCTGAACGACATAGTGAGACCCTGTCTCTATCAAAGAAAAAAATAGTTGGGCATGGTGGCACACACCTGTAGTCCCAGCTACTCAGGAGGCTGAGGTGAGAGAATCGCTTGAGCCCAGGAGGTTGAGGCTACAGTGGGCCATGATGTTGCCACTGCACTCCAGCTTGGGTGACAGAACGAGACTCTGTCTCTAAAAAATTTAAAAATAAGCCGGGTGCGGTGGTTCATGCCTGTAATCCCAGCACTTTGGGAGGCTGAGGCGGGCGGATCACCTGAGGTTGGGAGTTCGAGACTAGCCTGACCAACATGGACCAACACCGTCTCTACTAAAAATACAAAATTAGCCCGGTGTGGTGGCGCATGCCTGTAATCCTGGCTACTCTGGAGGCTGAGGCAGGAGAATCGCTTGAACCCCGGAGGCAGAGGTTGCGGTGAGCCGAGATTGTGCCACTGCACGCCAGCCTGGGCAACAAGAGCGAGACTCCGTCTCAAAAAAATAAAAATAAAAATAGTAAGAGTTACTTTAAGAATTTGCTAATAACTGAATTTTGAAGTGTCCAAAGTATATAAAAGCTCTTTTGATAAAACTTTTTCAAAATAAGATGGTTTCTATTTCAGTGTGAGTTGTATTTTCTGTATATGATCATGACATCCACCAGCTCTTCACAATAATTGAGCATTAAGCTGTCATTTCCTATTGTTGGCCTAAAATTTTCCTATTTTTTTTTTGTTTGTTTATGGGGGTTTTTTGGGGGTAGATTAGCTATTATTTTTTAATGAAATGTGCCATTAAAACAACTGTATGTATATGGTTTAAAACAAAGATAGGCAAACTTTTTCTATAAAGCATCAGATATTAAATATTTTAGGCTTTGCAGACCATAAGCTCTCGATTGCAAATACTCAGTTCTACTGTTGTAGAGTGAAAGCAGCCATAGGCAGTACAAAATGGATGGGGTAAACACAATATATGTTGCTGTGTTCCAGTAAAAACTTTACCCTTTTTTTTTTGGAGACAGGGTCTTGCCTTGTCACCCAGGCTGGAGTACTGGGGCGTGATCATAGTTCACTGCAGCCTTGACCTCCTGGGCTCAAGTGATCCTCCTGCCTCAGCCTCCTGAGTAGCCAAGACCATAGGTGCATGCCGCCGTGCTTGGCTAATTTTTTATTTTTTGTAAAAGATGGGGTCTCACTATGATGCATGCCCAGGCTGGTCTTGAACTCAAGCGATCCTTCCGTCTCAGCCTCCCAAAGTGTTGGGATTATAGGCATGTGCCACTGTGCCCGGCCAGTAGAACTTTCTTCACAGAAACATGTGGAGGCCAGATTTGGCCTATGGGTCACAATTTGCCACTCGCTGGTTTATAGAATTGTAATAAGACAAAACTTGCATAACTAGCTTCCAGCTTAAGAAATCATGTAAGTTTAAAAAATTCTGCGTTCCTTTTTGTTGTATCTATACAGAAGAGAATCCTTTGGAGATAAAAGAAAAACCAGAAGAAGCAGGTCATGAAGCTGAGGAAAGAGAGACTGAGACTGACCAGAACGAAAGTCAGAGTCCACAGGAGCCCGAGGAAGGCCCCAGTGAAGATGACAAGGCCAAAGGGGAGGAGGAAATGGACACAGGAGCTGATGATCAAGATGGGGATGCTGCTCAGCATCCTGAAGAACACTCCGAGGAGCAGCAGCAGTCTCTGGAGGAAAAAGACGAGGAAAAAGACAAGGATGCCGACGAAGAAGGTGGAGAGAATGGCCCTGCTGACCAAGGTTTCCAGCCCCAGGTATCATGGGATGTCTGGCTTTTTTCATTAAAAATAATGAGGAGGAGGAGAAGTCACCTTATTCCCCTTAGAATCCCTTTTAGGATACTCCTCCATCAACATGTGGCACTTCCAAGGAGTTCTAGGTTTCTGTTTTAAGACCCTCGCTTAGGAGTGGGGAAGCCTGCTTGTTGCAGGGTCTCCCACCTTATGCTGTTCTCCTAGAGCATTTAATGCCATGTTTGATTTCTCTGCAGAAGCAGGAAGAAGAACGGGAGGACTCTGATACAGAGGAGCAGGTGGCAGAGGTTTTGGAGAGGAAGGAGCACGCCTCCTGTGGGCAGACTGGTGTGGAGAACATGCAAAGCACACAGGCCGTGGAGCTGGCTGGGGCCGCACCAGAGAAGGAGCAGGGGAAAGAGGTGATCAATGGTTTCACTGCAGCCGCCAGCTGCCTCTTAGTAGGGTCTCTTCTCCCTGTCTGACATCACATTCTGTGTAGCATTAGTTGGTTTATGTGTCGTTATTTTGTTGTTTGTTTTGTTGTTGACATCTAACAGATCACATCTCATTCTTTTTTTTTTTTTTTTTGAGNCATCACATTCTGTGTAGCATTAGTTGGTTTATGTGTCGTTATTTTGTTGTTTGTTTTGTTGTTGACATCTAACAGATCACATCTCATTCTTTTTTTTTTTTTTTGAGATGGAGTCTCGCTCTGTCGCCCAGGCTGGAGTGCAGTGGCGCGATCTCAGCTCACTGCAAGCTCCACCTCCCGGGTTTACGCCATTCTCCTGCCTCAGCCTCCTGAGTAGCTGGGACTACAGGCACCCGCCACCTTGCCCGGCTAGTTTTTTGTATTTTTTAGTAGAGACAGGGTTTCACTGTGTTAGCCAGGATGGTCTCGATCTCCTGACCTTGTGATTCGCCCATCTCGGCCTCCCAAAGTGCTGGGATTACAGGCTTGAGCCACCGCGCCCGGCCCACATCTCATTCTTTAAGCAACGTGTGACTGAACAATTATTTTTTTAAAGACAGAGATACATTCTGAAAAATGCCTCATTCGGCAATTTTGTCATTGTGCAAACACCCTAGAGTGTACTTACACAAACCTCAATGGTAAAGCCAATTGCCCCTAGGCTGCAAACCTGTACAGTGTGTTACTGTACTGAATACTGCAGGCAGTTGTAACACAATGTAAGTATTTGTGAATCTAAACATGGAAAAGATATAGTGAAAGCGTGTTATTATCTTATGGGACCACCAGTGTACATGCAGTCTTTCCTCGACTGAAACGTTGTTGTGTGGGGGCATGACTGATACTTATTTTTATATGCCTCCCAGGACAAACCCTGGAATATCGGGTGTATTTAAGTGGTGTGCATAATAAGAAAAAGTTGTTAGACTGATAGCTCTAGATGGGAGAATCAGGTTCGTGTTTTTCAGAAAGCTCTCCAGGAAGCAAATGGAATTTAGACTTCAGGCAATGTATACCTTTAACGGTGTTTTTCTTTTCCTTTCTTATCATCAGGTTTCTAAATGTTTAATTTAAAAAGCAAATAACTTTTTCATTCTCGGATCTGGTGGTGATGTGTTCTGATATGGCCACAATTCAGGTTGCTGGGTGCTATGGAAAGAACCTGGAATGTCAACACAGGACCTGCTGGTTACAGTGGTGATTCTGGATAACTTTAGTCTCTTTGAGTCCTAGTTCTTACTGACAATAACAACCATTTATATTGCTTATACCCTATGACTACCACACAGCCACCACCACAGTTATTCATTGAGCACCCATTAGGTGCTAAGCATTTTCATTACTTCAGCAAGTCCTCACTATGTCCCCATGAGATAGATGATATTGTACTCTTTTCTTCATTGTATATTTGAGAAAAATACACCTCAGTAAAGTTAAATGACAACCTCAAGTGTACCTAGCTGGTTGATGATGAAGCCTGGTTTCTATTTGAGGTCTGTCCTGCCTTTGGAGTGAGACATAATACTCCTGCAAAGAACTAAGCAGCCTTACAAAGGCCCCTGAGAGGGTAACATAAGGTCTGTACCTAGACACTCCTGTTTCTGCCTCTAGGCCAGGCCTTAGTTACGATGAGTTCCAGAGCTGGCAGGTAGGCAGGAGTGATTATATGACTGAGAATAAAGAATAGCAGTGAGAGAAGTTGTATTCAATGCAGCACAGTAACCAGGGACTTGTAATAGCTTCTTTCACCTCATTCTTTTATGGCTTGGATTTCCTAGGAACACGGAAGTGGAGCCGCAGATGCAAACCAGGCAGAAGGCCATGAATCAAATTTCATTGCCCAGTTGACTTCCCAGAAGCACACCAGGAAAAACACACAGGTTTCTATCACCCCTCAGCTAAACTTAGGTGAAGGCAGCATGTAGAAAAAGATGTTCCAAATGTAGTGCTTTAAAAAAAAAAAAAGCTATACTCCTGCTTTTTCTATCCCATCAGATATTATAGCAGCCTTGGTGAGCAGACCAGGACCATGGGGTTTACCCAGTGGGATCCCGTCACTAGGCTTCTTCCCTGCCTGTGTCTCTCCCCGACCCCTGATTCCGGCCATGAAGTCTTAAGAGCCAAGTGCTCTGTGCTGCTGTCCAGCACCAACCGTCTCACTCTTTTCATTGTCCATAGGCTTTTGCTTTTTTAAGAGTCAGTTTTTTAAGTAGGGTATAATTTATTCACATGATGCAAAATTAGTGTAAAAAACCAATCCCCTAAAAAGCCTATATCCTATTCCTGTTCCCAAGGGACCCTCCTCAGAGCAAATTGGTATTACCAATTCTTTCTTTTTTCAGAGATACTTTCTGCATATATGGATGTGTGAAAGTGTGTTTCTTTGCCTTCATTTTAGATATCATAGATTGTTCTATATAAGTATATAGAGCTCCTATTCTTTTTAATAGCTGTATTGAATTCCATTCTTGTATGGCTACACCTGATTTACTTATCCTGTCCCCTATAGATGGATATTATGTTTATTTTGAGTCCTTTTGTCATGACAGGCAAGGCTCTGATGAATATCTTTGTATTTCTCACAGAGTTTTAAGAGGAAACCTGGGCAGGCTGACAATGAACGTTCCATGGGTGATCACAATGAGCGTGTGCACAAGAGGCTGAGGACTGTGGATACGGACAGCCACGCCGAGCAGGGGCCAGCTCAGCAGCCCCAGGCCCAGGTGGAGGATGCAGATGCATTTGAGCACATTAAACAAGGCAGCGACGCATACGATGCACAGACCTATGGTATGGTCCTGGTAAAACTGCTGCCTTTGTCCACTGAGCTCTCTGTAAGAGCTTGTGCTGTGTGACTGTGCTTGGCAGCTAATAGTACACATTTGTATCAGGGGAGAAAGGAAATGGCTTTGTAAACATAAGAAATGTGCAGAAATACAGTTTATTTTTGGTACAAAGGGATCTGTAACCAAGTGAAGATGATTAAGATATCTTGGTTTAGTATAAACCCTTTAAATATCCTTAAATATAATAGTTAAAAATAACGGTTGGCCACATCTAAACCCTGATATCAGGGTTTCTTAGTACTGGACATTTCTTTCTTCTTAGTCAATGTATTGAGCTTTTGCTTGGTGCCAAAAAACTTTCCTGAGCCTTTGCTGCATGATCACAAACTTCCTCAAATAATCCTATGAGCCAGAGCATCTCTGTTGTATAGGTAAGGACACTGAGGCCAAGTGGTTTAAGAACTCATCCAAGATCACAATGCTGGGATTCCTATTCCCATGTTTGTCTTCCTGTGCCTTGTTTTCTACTACTTTTTATTATTTTTAATTGACCTACAATAATGATACATATTTGTGGGGTACAGTGTGATGTTTTGCTACATGTATACAATGGTTAATGATCAAGATAATTAGAACATCTACCACCTCAAACATTTATCATTTCTTTGTGTGGGAACATTCAGATCTGTTCTTTTAGTCATTTGAAAATATATAATAAATTATTGTTAGAGTCACCCTGTAGCCCAGTTAAACACCCTATTTTTGTGGTCACATGTATAGTTTCACTATATCCTCATAATTTCTGTAGGAGGTAGGGAACAGGCAGTTCATTATGTCAGTAGGTCAATAGGAAATCTTGGGCACAGACAAGTCTCCAAGCCACATAGCTGGTCAGTGGCACGACTTGCATCAGTAGCATTTTGGAAGCTAGGATGACAGAAACCATACCCACTTATCATTATTTTGTTCTGCAAATAACTAGGATTTTTATGTGTGGGTGCATGCTTTGTTGACAGATGTGGCCAGCAAAGAACAGCAACAGTCTGCAAAAGACTCTGGCAGGGATCAGGAAGAGGAGGAGATAGAGGACACCTTCATGGACACAGAGGAGCAGGAGGAGCTCAAAGCAGCAGACGTGGAGCAGCTGAAGCCAGAGGAAATCAAGTCGAGCACCACAGCACCCTTGGGTGAGTCCTGCTAGTGAGCAAATCCTTCCCTTGAAGTAGTCAGTTGTCTCTCACTGTAGTCTGGTGTTCAGTTCCATGTCCTACTCCATGGCTTAGATGAATAATTTGCCTATAATAATTTCACTATATTTTATTTGGGACCAGAAAACAAAAATATGGACAGGGGTGGGTGTTGCGGGACACCATCCTTCAAGGAGTCCCCTGAAACTTGAATTTCTGGCAAAATCTCATCAGTTTTTAAAAAATATGTAGAAGAAACCAGAATAGTATACTTACTACAGCTATGATGAGAAGGTATATTATTAGAGAAATGATATTTTCAATTATATAAAAGTATATGCTATTAGCATAAAATGCAGTAAAATATTAAAAGAAAAAGAATGAGGGGTTTCCCTTTCATAGCTAATCAAGTTCTATTACTTGGCAAAAAAATAACTTTATCAGCAATTGAATAAATGCAAATTCAAAAGAACTTGCCAAATTCGAATCCTGTCCTCTCAGGAGTGTTAGAACTGTTAAAACGTTTGACTGCCCTATGTGACAATCCAGGCTTTGCCTCTCACCTCACAAGTTGAAGCAAATTATTCATCTTTTCTTTGCCTCAGTTTCCTCATCTGTAAAATGGAATTGTGGCTTTTAGTTTTTATTTCTATCAATGTTTTACATGGATATAGTTTCAGGAATCAAACAGTTTTAAAAGGCTTCTTAGGACAACCCAAAATTTCCCCTATTCCCTTTCCCAGAACGCTGCCTTCAATATCAGGTGAGGAGGAGAGGAGTTTAGAGAGTAAGGATTGGCAATGAGTGTCTCAGAAAGAAACCTCTGAAATCAACATGTGGAAATGTGTTGGAGAGTGAAGGAATGAAATTTGATTAATTGTCAGGATTAACGGGCAATAGCAAAGGCTTGGTCAGTCATCAGGCTAGTATTATGATAAGTAAAATTATGTCCTTAAATGAAAATAGGCTCTGATGAGATGGAAGTGGAGATTCAAACTGTTAAAACAGAGGAAGACCAAGACCCCAGAACAGACAGAGCCCATAAGGAGACAGAAAATGAGAAACCAGAAAGAAGCCGAGAGTCTACCATTCATACAGCTCATCAATTCCTCATGGACACGATCTTCCAGGTAGTAAAACTCACAAATTACTGCATTGTGTTAATAAATTAACAAAATAACATTTTAAATTAGTTTTAAATCTTTGTCTTTAGAACTTTATGGAACATCTGGTTATTGAGGGGTTTCATGTTCTTATTCAAAATTTTTAGGAATACTATTGGTATGATAGGTGTTCTTCAAGCCCATGATACTGTTCCAACAGTTAATCACAGGGTCTCAGTGCCCTGACCTGTCTGTGATGGTGGGTCTGGTCCTTGGCCTCTGGGACTCACATCCCACTTTTCTAACCATCCTTGTGTAAGGAACCTTCAGGACAATTAAGTTTGTGATGGTTAAGTAAAAAATCTTTGGCTTAGTGCCTATATTTATGAAGAGCTATTTAATTAAGTTCTTGAGCTAAGAGTCTGACTTATTTGATTAATCAGATAACATTTTCATTATTAATGACTTAAGGGTGTTTGGGTTTTGTTTTGCTAGAGTGGCTTTATAAATGTTAAAAGTTTTCTTTATCCATATTGTCTCCCTAAGAGGGAAGTAGAATGCTTGTCTGGCATCTTCTCATTGTGCCACTGTATTTGCTGAATTATCTCAGGAGCATTTGACTATGACTTTGAGTTCATACTGTAGGGTGGAAGGCAGCCAGTGATACTAAGTTGGCAATTCCAACCTGGGCCACCTCTTATCTATGGCTTTTTCTTCTTAGCCCTTTTTAAAAGATGTCAGTGAGCTAAGACAGGAGCTGGAGAGACAGCTGGAAATGTGGCAGCCACATGAATCTGAAAATCCAGAAGAAGTAAGTCATTGTTTTTTTCGTAAAATATCTCGACTTTTTTTGTTTAACTCATAGCAAACTTAATAGGTTCTTAGCAATTACCTTAGTAAAAAGGACCAGGCATATGGAGAATATAATTACAGTCCTAAAGCCTACATCTGTCCATCAGTTTCTGCCTGCTTTGCTGCTAGATCTATAGCTTAATTAAAACAGAAATTGGTGTGCTTAATTCCTTTAATTTCTGTTGCTGGCTCTGTAATGGATGTAATAGTTGTGACAGAGGTTGAAAAACTGTGTAAGAGTCTATGCTGTGCCATCCTGAGAAGAGGCCAGCTAGATCATTGCTGGCTGACTTAACGTGGTAGTGTGGATTAACCAGCAGTTTTATTTTTATTTATTTTTATTTTATTATTATTTTTTGAGATGGAGTCTCACTCTGTTACCCAGGCTGGAGTGCAGTGATATGATCTCGGCTCACTGCAACCTCCACCTCCTGAGTTCAAGTGATTCTCCTGCCTCAGCCTACTAAGTAGCTGGGACTACAGGTGCATGCCACCATGTCCAGCTAATTTTTATATTTTTTTAGTAGAGATGGGGTTTCACTATGTTAGCCAGGCTGGTCTTGAACTCCTGACCTCGTGATCTGCCCGTTTTGGCCTCCCAGAGTGCTGGGGTTACAGGCGTGAGCCATCGTCCCCGGCCTGCAGTTTTATTTTAAATGACTTTGCATCCTAAATTTACTGTATTATGTACACATTTCACTTTAATATCTATTGTCATAATCACTCCCACCACCTATATGTACTGAGTGCTCTGCCATAGTTGGTAGAAAAATCATGGGGCTTTGTGTTGAGTGTATTGCTGGAGAGATTTGTACTTAGCATTTTTACTTTTTTTTTTTTTTTTTTT